>NW_009714405.1:53222-105681 GCF_000703405.1 Apaloderma vittatum
CATTCACCCTAGGAATATAACATCTCATGTTTACTAGAGAAGCAAGCACAAAATTCCTGTACCATAGCCATTCTTTTTCAGGGGAAAGTCTAAAAAAATATCTCTAATTGAAATAATGTAAGAGGTGCTTTGAAGAAATTGATTAATTGAGTAGTAAAGAATCACCACGAGTCAAAAGTAACCATCTATATTTTTAAAAGAATTCACACATAAAATTGCTGGTCTATTAACTGCAGTATGTAAATGACCATTTAAATCTGCTTTCATACAAGGAAAAGGGAGATGGTATATATAATGGCAATTCATTAAAATGTCTCCAGAGGTGATCTGGGAACTAAAGACTTGAAAGTCTGACTTCTTTATCAAACATGCTGTTACAAATTAAAATTACGAGTATGTTAGTAAACACACAGAGAATCAGAAAGCAGAGCTTTTGGAAGGAGAATCACTGCTTCACAGATCTATTAGAGGTTTATGAGATGCATGATACGAGTGATCTCTTGGATATATATTCCTCACCAAAGGATTTAAACAGCAAGCGGCAAAAATTGCAGGATATAATAGAAGGTACTTTTATTAACTCATTATTGATTAAAAGCCAGCAAACAATATTCCAAATGAAGAGAGGTTATCTAATCTTAAATTACACTTAATCTTAAAAATGGGACAAATATTGAGCTGAAAAGCAATGGGATGAGCCAAGATTATTCCAAATACCATATCTTCTGCTGACTAAAAATAGATACAGAAAGGGTAGACAATTACAAAATAATTCAGACTGGAAGGTCATCTGTTCCCACTTAAAGCAGCACCATTTTGAAATCAGATCGGGTTGGTCATAGCCTTGTCTGGCTGAATTTTGAATATCTCTAAGAATGACACTTCTTTGCAACCTGGTCCAGCATTTGATCACCCTTGATGGAACAAGATAAAACAACTTTTCTGTTGAGTCACAATTTCCCTTTTCACAGCTCTGATCTTTACACTGTGTACCTCTGAGAAGAGCCTGGCTCTGTCTATACCCTGTAATGTCTCACTGGTAATTGAAGCCAGTGTCAGGTCCTCCCTCAGCTTTCTTTGCTTAAGGCCAAATAAACTTATCGCTCTCAGTTTCTCCTTCTGTGTTTCTCCTTCATGTGTCCACCAGGAGACTATAAAATTGGGTGCACTGCTCCAGCAGCAGCAGAAGTGCTGAACAGAAAGAAAAAACAACCCTCCCTCTACCTTTGGACTATGCTGTTGGCCTTAATTGGTGCAAAGGTACCTCATATTCAATTTCTCTACCAGGACCCCCAGGCTTTTTCCTACAAAGATAATTTCTATCCCATCCGTACCCGTCCAAGTCATAACACTCAGTGACCAAGTGATAAAAGAACAGGTTGATTCCAAAGCAGTGGATATGAAGAACATATAGGTGGAAAAGCCAAAATAATTTAAGATAGGTTTTGTAGTTGCTACTCGGGAAAGATTTTAAAGACATTGCAAATAATTCATAGAATCACAGAATTGTTTAGGTTCTCTTCTTGAGGCCAAACAATCCCAGGCCTTCTAGCCTTTTTAAGTGACATGAAAGATGCTCCAATTCCTTATAATCAACCAGAACGGGATCCAGCAGTCCAGATGTGTCTCACCAGTGATGAGTAGAGAGCAAGTGTCACCTCCCACAGCCTTCTGGCAATGGTCTGCCTAATGCAGCCCAGGATGCTGCTGGCCACCTTTGCTGTAATAACACATTTCTTGTGCATGGTCAGTTTGCTGTCTGCCAAGACCCTAATGTCCTTCTCTGCTGAGTTGCTTTCCAGCTGGCCAGACACCAGTATTTACTGATGTCTAAGGATTATTGTTTCCCAGGGGCAGGACTTGGCAAACTTTACAAGATTCATCTCAGCCCCATTTCTTCAGCCTGTCCAGGTCCCTCTGAATGGCAGCACACATCTCAGTTTTGTATCATCTGCAAACTTGCTGAAGGTATGCTCTGCCCCATCGTCAAGGTCATTAATGGGAAATGTTCAACAGTATTGGCCCTCCTACCAGCCCCTGGTGAACCCCACTAGGTACGTCACAAGTGACTTGCTTCCAGCTGGACTTCCTGTCACTGATCACAATCCTCTGTGCCTGTGCACTGATCTGACCCATACTTTGCCAGCATGATTATATGGAGACTATGTCAAAACTCTTACTGAAAAGATAAACATCAGTCGATCTCCCCTCATCCACTAAGCCAGTCAGGCAATTCAATTCCATGAACTGATCAGCAGTGGTCATAGAGAAGGTAGAAAAAATGAAAGAAAGAAATGTAGAGTAAATCAGAAAATATCGTTGTGCACTATTCAAGAAATACATCGACTCCATCAATGTGGCATGCAACTTTCGTCTGCCTTTTTTAAAGGAAAAAGAAAAAAGAATAGCAATAGAAAAGTAGAAAAAGGCAAGAACAGTCAGAGGCATTTTCAAATGAGAAAAACTTGGCACACTAGGACCCAACATAGACAGCATGACTGAGTGGCAATATAATAGAAATCCAAAGTCATAAACAGGGGGAAAAAGAAGACTATGTCATTATGTCTCATAAAACTAAAACACTCAATGACATCATCAAACAATAGATTTTTTTCAAAAGGAAGTAGTGCTTTTTACAATGCACAATATGCTGCAGTTTTTCTCTCTGAATCTCTAGAGGCCAAAAGTGTAAATGGCTTCTGAGAAGGACTAGAGTAGTTGACGGAGAACAGGTACATTGGCAGTTATTAAACACAGCAGTCCAACTGCAACCTCTCACTTGTGCAAGCCCTGCAGCACTGTTTGCTGAAAATGCTAGAGCGAGAGCAATTCTGTATGTGCACGCTGTCGTCTTTAAGTATCCAACTAACCATCAGCATTATGGACAAGATGCTAGGCTAGATATACCTTTGATGTGACTTATTGCAACTATTCTTGTTATGATTATTCCATGTTAAATAAAAGTTACAGTACTGCAACTCTGGTCTAATGACTATAACTATTTAGTAAGTCTGTTTTTAGGGTTGCTCCTCAGAATAAAGCTGCCTGTCTTCACACAGCACATCTCAAAGTCTTAAACTTTTGTCATGCATGCCTGGTGCTTTGACAGCAGGTCCTTCAGAGGCTTTGTATAGACTGTTAGTGGATAACAGAGAAGGATGAGGGATGGGCATAGGAGTGGAGCTTTCACAGACATCGATCCATGCCACATAACACAGAAATCTAGAGCCAAATTAAAAACAGAGTCTATGGGTATTTCTATCTGTAGCAGCACTCTCTAATCTCCTTTCACTCAACTCTTATTTCAGTTACTTAGTCAATTACTTAGTTTTAGAATAGTTAAAACTTTGTTTTGGACTTATGTCAGAGGGCTCAGATGTCAAAGCACCTCAAAGAATGTTCCATACTCATATCTTGCTTGTTCTGATAATACCCCATATTTGGTGGTTAAAGACTCTGGGGTAGAGAAACTAAGGGAAATGCAGTATATCTCTGCCAGGATGTTCTGCCACCCATTCCAGGGGAATGCAGTTCCATATAGTTAAACTCTCACCTGAAATAACTTTTGGCAAGTAATAAAAATAAAATCAATAAAAAACCTCACAAACCACTGGAATGATATGGCTGAGTTATTTATATCAGAATACCTGTTCCAAGATGCTAATATTGAGAAAAAAATTTTAAACCTGTATGTCTAATAAGTAAAAAAAAAAAGAAAATCATTAGAGATGCACAAGGACAAAACCTTAGTATAAATTCTAAGAATACGATGACATAGAGATTTCTCCTGACAAAAAGAATAACGGTGGATTTTTCCTTGCTCCCATAAAATAGATTTATTATTGAAGATCCACACATCATAGTTTGGCAGCTGGAAGATAGTTCATGGAAAAGTTCTTTGGGAGTTTTTCCAGTGCACTGTATTCTTGTTGACAAAAGACTACAGCTATGTGAAACTGACTCTTCCTGGTTTGGGGATTTGTAGTACCTCTCAGCCACGTTTCCTTCAATGATTAGTCTGCTGTACAGCTTCATGACCTCATCTCCCAAGTCTATTTGCATTGCCTCTTCCTCCCTTATTATGCAAACTAGCTTTCTCATTTTCCTTCTTTATCACTTTGTCTTCTATTTACAGCTAGGAAATTCACCAGCTACCCGACTCTCCTAAAAATTATACTCTCATACTTTTCCCCAACATGAGTTGGGTAGAATGTGGTCTGCAGTCAGTTTTACCAAACAGATAACTCTGCAAGTCCTTCATTAAGATGCCCAAATCTCCTGAAGTATGTGAACAAATATAGATAAAATTGATGTAGTAAACTGGCCAATGGAATTGCACTATGAAAAAAATTGTCTTTGAAACATCTAGCAGGAACCTCCTGCTAGAGACTTTAAGCACATGCAAAGAAAGAATTTTAAAATACTACTGTCCCTTTTCTCTTCATCTGTAAAGTAAGCTGGTTCAGTCACTGATGTGTGTGATTCATCTGAAAGAAGTTATACTACTTAGACACTCTAAAACTCCTTCATATTGCGTTTTTTATATTGTAATTTTTCCACAAAGAATTTCTCACACCCTTTCAAAGTATATTTTTAGACCATAGGACTTTAAAAGAACCAAAACAACGGTTATTTTATAGTAAGCTGCAACTTTGGAGTTGATAAACTGAATTTACATTTTTCAGTGTTTTCCTTCAGCTTGGAAACCTAACAAAGAAAGTACTTGTATGATTTCTACTATTTTCATATATAAATAGTTTCTTTTCACTACTAACCCTTAGAAATTCAAATGTCAGTAAAGACACCAGTAGGGATCATAGAAATTTTATGAGGATTCCAACCATTATAGGCATGTTGATTATATCACTTGGTGCTTATTGTTTACACTATATATAGCATGCATAGAATAATTCTTTTTTTATGCACATTTAATTTTTAAGACCCTTGCTATATGTGTTACCACAACTTCTTAGAAATTCTAGTAAGCTACTAGTGAAACATTGTCTTAATATTCTGTGATGATAACAAGGAGAGAAGAGGTGGCAGCTCCTTTTTCACACTTGGGACAACTGGGCTTCTGGTACCTAAATGCCCAGCAAAGTTTCCCACATCCTAAGAAATTACACTTTCCTTGTCAAACTAGTCAGAAGGATTTCATGCAAGTATGAGATCATTATTGCAGCATCTCTCATCCTGCAAAGGAATCTTTTTACTGCCTGTATGTAGGCATTCAGTCTATAGATTGGTAGATAAAAGCACTCAGATCCTTACTTCACAGTACATACTGTTCTGTCTTGTTAAAGCACAAAAAATACGGCTAGAAAAGCATTTAGGTCAACAAATCTGGACACCCAATATACAAAGTAACTTGCACTATACACCCTGTATCAAGTTTCATTTAGTTCTGCTACTTCTATAGCCAGTAATTCCTAAACTGGTCTTCCGGAACTGTACATCTAATAATCACAAACCTAGTCATTTCCATCTTAAATTTATTAAAAAATAGGAAAATATATCATCTAAATTTTAAACCTCAACTTCTGGTACTAAGTTTACAAGGCTAACTAGTTCTGTGAGTGCACACTATATATTTATGGCCATATCTTACAATGGGAATTAGGCTGTAAATGAAAAGCCTGTTAGAGACGGATGTCTTCTAAGTGATATATGTGATAGAAGTGATTAGCATTAACAGATCTTCTTGAAAAATGTACAAGTATAATTCATTATAATGGCTCAGAAGTGCAATTAGTGAACTATAGTGTAAATGACACTGCTGTTCATAGACCTACCCATAAGAGTGATTATATTTTGAAAACTACTTAGTGAAAAATTGATTGAATTGGTCCTATGGGCATAGATAATAGAGATAAAAATATGTAAACAAATGCCCATTAATACATTTTATGGCAAGTTTATATATTTACATGTTTATACATGTTTAGCTAGTCTGTAAGCATACACGAGGAATGAGAATTTTCTGGTGTTTCACTTTGAAAGCACATTTAAATGAAAAAAAGTATTTTATGCCTTTGCAAACAGTATTATTTAATTGTTTTTACATTGCATAGAAAGATTCATTGTCATTTTCCCCTCACTGTGGCCTGATACTTCAAAAATAGTGAGCTTCAGGGAAAAAAAAACAAAATATAACAGAAATCAACCACAACTATCCCCAATCATTTAACTTCAAGAAGCTTTTAGATATGTAGCTTTAGTGTGGAACAAGCTAGGTCAGAAGAAAACCTGCCTTGTGGTGGCTGTAGGGATTCCTGGGGCAACACGAGCTATAATTACGATATGATAATAACATAAATTATGTAATAAACTTATTTTACAAAACAGTAAACTTTGATAGTCTTTCATTTAGCACCTATATTCATTTGAGAACTTACCAATACTGCCTTATTGGCCTATTTCCATTTCATTGGTAAATACTAATTTCTTGTTATTTTTGAGATATCTAATTTTTTTTTTTTGCTAAAAGACTATGCTTTTTCTGAAGATCTTAGTGAATTAATGTTCAAATATTTGGTTATTCTAGAAATAAAGGTTTAACTAACTCTGCAAGTATAATACTCTATGGTATATTTTTCCCCATAAAATGTATTTATCTGATTATTAGAAAGTCTTCTCAGCTAAAATTTAGCTTACTTGATTATTTAGCGCAGGAAACACACACTAGTAAGCATCATTTAAATGTATAACTTCAAGGGTTAATTCTGAGGACGGACTTGATATGGAAAGATGTGAGACTGATCAAGAAAAAAATTAATGCTGGAGAGCAGTGGCAAAATATTTCAGTTTTAGGCCCACAGGAGTCCCAGTGCAAATTGTTCCTGTGAATCTAAACCCTTCATCAATCAGATGTAAATTACAGCATGCATGACTGGCTGCCTTTTCCATTCTAGGGTTCCCCACAGAGAACAAGAGAGCCAACTGCTACAGAAGCTCAACTAAACTGCAGTCTCTTTTTTGCTCCCTTGAGGACATACACCAACACATCAGAAGAGACAGCATTCACTTGTATTCCACATCAGGAGATCTTACAAAATCAGAGACAATGAGTCAAGCTGGCATCTTCTAGAAAAACTTGTAATAAAGAGAACCACGAAGGGGGCCACGGGGGAAGACATACACCGATACAACACTAAAAGCTTTTCTACCAACAGTACTTTCCCAACTACATGGCCAAGCTTTCCCTGAATAGCTTGCTCAGTGAAATGGAACACAAGAGGCTGGATACTCACAGAAGGATACATTCTTTATAAAGAATAGGAGCATAAGACTTATTCCCAGTATTCAGATGAAACTGGCTGTCATAGACTTGCATAAGTAACAGGAAAGACAAAACTAGATTTTCAGCAACAAATTAAAAATAGAGCAGTGGATACCTGAGCTACCGTGGAGGAGAATACTACTATTAATTCAATTTCAGCCTCAGACAGGAAAGCCGAAATTCTTGCTGTGCTTGCGATCTTCACTCACCTAATTACGGGCAGAGTTAATATATGAACAGACCCTATGATCTGTAAAAGCAAACCACAAATGTCAAGCTTTGTGAAGTAAAATCAGAAGACGACTAGAATATTTGAGAAAAGGTGCAGTTTAATGTAGTATTTCTCCAACTTTCTAGAAAATCGTGACCTCCTTTTGTCTCTGCTAGTCTTCATGAAACCTTCTGAGTCAGCAGCAGCTCAATTTCTGCAGAGCAAAGGCTGCTAAAGAGTTGCTAAAAGTATTTACATTAACTTACCCGTCATAGAGCACTAGAGCTGCTGCTTAATTATAGGTAGTTAGCAGTTAGATAGCTGAGGTAAACAGTTGCATCTTGTAATTATGTCACCTATTTTCACCTCTCACTCCTAGTATGAATGCCTCTATGACCTATATAGGAACTGTCATCTACTATTGGTTTAATAGGTGCAGATCCAGGCTGGATGTGAGAGACAGGCCAATTTGCTGCTCCCATCCTGTAAGACATTTCATCTTCCCAAGTGTTTTATTTCCTTCTCCACTCTTTGTTGGTCTTGCCTATTTATAGAGTAAGCTTTCATAGAAATGAATTATTATATATGTTCCTGTGACATTAGCGTCAATGTTTCTCAAAATACACTATTAATGCTAGCTGGTTTTTGATAATTATGTTTCATAAAACTTGAGTTCTGTTAAATTATTTTATATAGGCAAAACTTCATTTTGTTATAAAATTTTAGAAAGGTAGAAAGCATTCTGTTCATTTTTATGCCTTTGCCCTCTAATTTCTACTCATTCTTATAACTTAACATACTGAAACATAACATTGATACTTGGGAACAAGACTGGGAGCTGCAATTTCAATTGTTGTTAGGGTCTTTAGACCTAAGGTCTGGCATGAAGTCTCCAGTTTTTAGAGAAGACCTATGCTGAGCCACTAAGAAGCATAACTGCAGAAACTGAAGATATATTTTAAGTTTTTTGAGTAACAAACAAAAACAGATGCCCAGAATTTGCATCTTTATAATTATTTGTGAGTACTACAGACATTTATCTTTGCCTGGCAGCTGACTAAGAGCCAGTGTGATACGCAGTGGTTACTGAAGCCCAGTTTCTACTGGGTCAACATCTACATTCTTGAACTTACTATCCCAACTAACGTCATTATTGGAAGGACTCTACAGGAAGTCCATTACCTGAATGCATTACCTGAAAAAGGAAGAACAGGTGAAAGGCATTGGCAATGCAAAGCCGAAAAGCTTTAGCTGTTACCTTTACTGCTCCTTTCCTGGGCAAGTCCACAAGCTTTCATCTAATGAATCTACACTTTCCTGAATAAAATCCCTGCCTTTTTCCTTGTATATTTGACTTTCACATCTGTTTCTATCTTTTTTTGACTCAAAATATTAATTGCTTCCTAAGCATGTGATTCTCCCTTCATTTGAGGTGATAAGATCTATCCAGGTAGCATCTTCATTTATTTTATTTAACTAGGGAACACGGAGTACTCCACATTTTCTACACCTCTGTGACTTTACTCCCCTATTTATTCACTCTTGATTTGCACATTTAGTTAAGTTGTAAATCTGTGATTCCATGGAAGAAAAAGGAATGAAGTTTTCTGTTGCTTTAATGTTTTCTACTGAACTTTGTTTTTAAACAAGTTGATATTTTTAAGGAAGGTTTTAGAAGTCTAAAATAATGACATACTCCTTATCAAAATTAACAGATTCAAAAGGCAGAATGTGACTGTGTGAAGTACCTACTAATTGAAATTTGTTTGTTACAAATCGTAAAATCAAGACTTTAAAATAGAACCACTCCGCATAATAATTAAAAAACCACTAAAAAAACCCCAAGAAAACCCCTGAAACAAAAAAAATCCCCAAACCTTTTTACTTCAGATCAATTCATTAGGCTTCTAGAAAGGATCTTAACACTTGAAAAATAATAAAAAGTTTAAGATTTAGTCTACATATTAACACTGTTCTTCCTTTTGGTTGTCATTCTAGAGGCTCAGTTCTGCCAGGAACTCTGATAAAGTGCTGTTAATCTACCTCCTCTTGTGCTGCTACCCAGAGCAAAGCATTTTCTTCCTCCCCTCCAGAATCCATCCACAGAGTCACTGCAAGCTGTCTTGTGTCCAGGAAATCCCTCTTCAGTCCCTGCATTCTTTTAACTGTCAGTTGAGATCCACATGAAGTCTTGTGTAATAACAGCAGCAGCTCATGAGGTTCAAGCACATATGCCCCTCTTTGCTGTCCTTAGTTAGCTCTGCAGCCACTTCACTCTAACTTTTCTGGCAAAAAAAAAAAAAACTAAAAAAAATAAGGTTTTAAAAAATATCGAGATAAATCACCTTCAAAATACAATAATATAACTAAACATCTGCAAATAAATCAAGTATTTTATATTGTCCCCATCAGATATAGTACCTTTCTGTCATGTTAAAATTCTCTTTGATGACTAAAAAGAAGCTGTACAAGATAATAGCTCTTTTCCTCAATTTCTCCTAAAATATTCTCGACAAAGATTCTCTATAAATGTTCATACAGAACATGTAGGAATAGTTTCTTCCATTCAGAAAATTATCGTTATTCAGATTTCCAGTCTCTTAGGACAAATATATAAAGAGATATATTGGTACTTTTTGCCATACTCCAATTAAATTAATTTTCTTTTTTTTTAAGACCACAATGAAATCTCTTTTTTACTTTCTGTGTTGCATACATTTTCAAAAACAGGTATATTACTCTCTACTTTCTAAACAATCTTTTTAATGATACTTTCATCCCTGGCTACTGAAGAGAACAAAAGTTATTAATTCTTTTAACAATTTAGACTAAGAGACATTGTCTACATTTTCAACAGCTCCAGGAAAACTGTTATCTTTATGCCGTGCTCATTTAGCTTATGAAACTGTAATCAAGTTTACATATAACAGAAGTGATTACTCCCTTGTTTTTGTAAATAATGCATCCTTTAAGAAAGAAAAGCACAAAACTCAGCAAAGGAAAAATCTAAAGGAAATTTATGCAATCTTTGAGCTTTCAGGTTTTAATATCTCTATCTTTTCTTCTAAGGTCAGAAAATCAACAACTTTCCCTTAATTGTTCAATTGTTGCGTGTGTGTCATGCTGACCCTCTCCAGGAAAATCTTTGTATTGGAATTAATCTTGAGGAAATCATGCTAGTGTATTACAAAACAAGCATTTTCAATATGTAATACTAGAGTTTTTTTCCTTTCAGGATATTTGAAAATAGCTGGTAAATGGCTACTCATTTAGCAAGGGCTGATAATATTTTCAGTTTTAAATAGACTATACGAATTAGGCAAGAAATGCACAGAACATAGAGCATGTGTCAGTGCACTGAGATAAGAGATCTTCAGATGAACTGCTTAATCATTGGTAGTCAAATATTTTCCCCCCTCAAATGAAATGTATTTCCCAGAAAACTAGCAGAAGGCGCAAAATCAAGGCACACTACAGCGTCAACACCTCTGATTTTAGAACCATAACTTCTACACTTGCAGATTTCACTCAGAAAAACTAGTTGCAACAACTACCTTTTCAGAAGTTATCCAAATTCCAGACTTACTTATCAACAGGTAGAAAACTGGTTACTACTGAATAATTCACTGTTACTGTACCTTTTTGATGATGCTCAAATGTTTCAGCAAACCATTTCTTTGTCAGCTCTTGCCAAAGGAGCCAACTATATGACATGGTTTCATAAAGATAACTTCTGAATGGATTTGAATGAAATCCCTTCACGAGAAACAGCATCCATTAGATTATGCAGAAAATCAGCCACGTAATCTGACCCATGATGCATACAATCTAACCATGTCTCCATTAATGGGGAGTTTTTGTTAATTTTTTTTATTAGCACTTGCTTTGATGTGATGCAGATTTTAAGAATTTTGAAACTATTTACAGTTTGTTGTTACAGTATTTGCACCTTAAAATTTCAGAATTCTCACTGTCACTTCTATTTGTACATTTTACCACAGACTGTATCGCGTAAAATTCTACTAATGGCTTCCATTTATGATCCATTCTCAAAATGAATATTGCATTTTTGAATGCCACTCCATTATGATCAACTTACATTTGCTCTTGATTTATTATTAAAGATATTAGTATTAAAGATACAAGAAGCTATAAACATAAATTAAAGAAAAATAAAAGTATATAGTTTTACATGAAAAAAATCAAATTAGTTCCACTGCTAATTTTTCATTAAGGAAAGTTACTAAAATTGTGCTGATTTCCGCTGAGGAACAATGTCAGAAATCACAGGTGTATTTATAACTGTGGGACTTACAACCTGAATTCAAACTTTGTGCACAACGATCACGAAACACTAGAAGCCATCAAACAACCAGACCCTCCTCCCTCACCTTTCTGCCACCCTACCCCTGCCCTGAGAGAAGCATCAACCCTAAAGCACATCTATACAGGTAACAGAGGCTTGAATTCACCCAAGTACTCTTTAATCAGAAAGCTGGGTGCAAGCCAGCTTTGGTCTGGAAGCAAGCTGAGCACGTTCATATGGCGTCACATGCAGATTTATAAGCCCTGCCTCTCAATGTTGATGTTCCTCGTGATGTTCACTAGAGGCTCTGCTACTGTTATTTATTTTATTTGGAAGGCACTCAGATGCAATGGTGATGAGCCGCAGTACAAAACCCTGTGAGAGAGAGTGAGAGAGTGTGAGACGGAGATGAGAATGAGAATCAAGACAGTTTTATTATGTCTGACTTAGCTCGAAATTCATAATCCTGAAATTCTCTGAACAATGGATTTAAACTACAGTCAGCAATTCAAGAGGAACAGATTCCTCACATTAGCCTCTTGGTGTGTGGTGCCAAAAGGTCAAAAACAGTGAATACGATTTAAATGTGTAAGTTGAGACTCTCTACAGAAACCACACATCCTGAAGTGGTGTGAGAAATGACCACAAGCCCTTTTAACACTAGTTTCTGTCACAAAGCAAATCTTCTCTAACACCAATCTCCTGACAATATTTTGCTATTCTGCTAGTTAAAAATGTAAGGGAGGAAACTGCATCCTCTTACAGCCTGAATATTCTGTGTTCTGCTCTCAAGGGACCTTTACATAGTAGGCTTTGGACACCTGATTTTGTTCCTTTATTTTGGGATGCTACAAAATTGAGAAATAAATCATAATATTATTCATTTTATTGTAGCAAATTCTTTCTTAATCTATTTCTTTCACACACATATATAAAGAATATACCCCACATTTACACTGTTTCTGTATGTGCATAAAATTGCCACAAATAAAATGGGAGTCACAGTTTATTCTTTGTATCCGATAAGAAAAAAAGCTTTAAGCCTTTTTATGGAGTGCTAAAATAGAACACAAATTTTATAATTTACGGTTTGCAGGATGCAACAATTGATATTATATAGAAATTTAATCAGTCTTGCAGAGCTCACAGACATATCACAGTAGGAGGTTCTTTTGACATTTCATGGACGTCTAGGCAAGATGAGGTACAATATGTGTGCATATTTCTGTATGTTATTTGTTTTCTTAAGCTTTTATCCTTTCAGGAATTGTTGTCATCTTGAAGGAATCATTCTTCTAAAAAGTTCTAAAGACATGGAAGATTGAAGGTTCTGCTTTTGTTTGAAGCAAAACAGGCCCAGAAACACCCGCGAAGGTAACCAAATGTTTTCCTGATATGGCCTCCACAAAACTGAGACACATCTTTAACACTTTTTCTGTACCTCTTGAAATCTGTCAGGTATACAGCACCTGGCTGTAGTCACATAATCTGGCTACAACCCTAATGTCATGTAGAGTTATGACTGAGAACATTTTGCCTCAAAGTCTATCAAAGGTGTAGGACGAAAAAGACAACTCAAAGCCATGGACCCTTACCTATCCCCCCACTGCTACTCCATTTCTAAATTCCCAGTAGCTAAGGACTGAGCCCAAAGAGGGGAATATAAATCTATTATTTCCATTCAAATTTTAATACTCCTATTTGCAGTATGTTGTTTTATGTAATGAACAGACAGTGTCATAATTTTACTTCATCTAGAAGTATTCCATTATTCTTAATTGAAACAGTTTTGCCTCTGAAACAAGTTTACATCAGAGTGCCATAATTACATTTATGACTATTCAGTAAAACTACTTATACACTATTATGATATTAGTGCTTGTTGGAGTGAACATCTGAAGCCTCAGATACTTTATCATAAACCTGTGATTATGGCTGTTATCCCAGAGCTTCTCATTAGGAATGTAGGCAGTTATGTAAACTCTTTGATAAATGTTACATGATACATTATTAAACACTTTATTGATAACTTTGTTCATTTTTCTCATTCTCTAACATTTTTTCTCATACCCCCAAATGGTACCTTAAATATGCTACACACAGTACTCACTTTTTCAGTGGATTCAGTCTCAGAGAGCTACCTTAGAAAATACAAAATGCTAGAAATAGCTCAGAATTATGTATCTGGCCAGAT
The DNA here is from genome assembly GCF_000703405.1 of Apaloderma vittatum. Taxonomy (NCBI): domain Eukaryota; kingdom Metazoa; phylum Chordata; class Aves; order Trogoniformes; family Trogonidae; genus Apaloderma; species Apaloderma vittatum. The sequence continues at coordinate 67,213 of NW_009714405.1, forward strand.
AACATGCAACCAGCTTAATACAATGCTCTACTATATTATTAGGTGACAATTGTTCTTGATATTATGCAGCACAAACAAGAATCACAACCATAAATGACTTTGAGTGGACCTGGATAAAACATTTTTTTTAAGATGTCTTTTTTCCAGTAAAAATATGCAGCATTTGCTTCCTTGTTTTACTTTGAGTGAAACTATGTTATCTTCAATTACATGTAGAAAGAGTATTAAAGAAGTGAAGAGTCCAACTAAAGTAAACTAATGATTAATGAGTGAGGATGGGTTACCATTGGCTGCTGCCTGGCTGGAGAAATTTCTGTTCTTATTTGCTCTTTCCTCAAGGCAGGAAGGACAGAGACATTCATGAAACATCTGAAGAACCTCCATTGTTTATAAAGCCTTGGGTATTAAGATAATATTCCACAATTTTTTAGCAAACAGAAGTAGCTGAGCAGCTATTCTACAAAAGATTTTCCCATGTCTGTAGCAGAGGTTGGACAGAGACAGACAAAATGGACAGGTGGGAGCAAGAGATGAACGTTCACCTTTGGGAGGTAGAAGCCGGAGGTAATAAACCGGTAGCAAAGTAGCATATAAAATTTTCTTATTCCATAGCCTTTTGATCATTGAAGTGTGCTTACAAAATCAAACCCAAAAATAGTTAAGTGGTAAAATTTTGGATTAAGTAACAGAGAAGAGCTACTCTTGAGATTTCAAAAGTAGAAGTATTGATGTTTGCATATATTACTGGATTAGGTAACTTCATCCTTTTACATTCTGCCAAGTGTATGCTTATTTGATTTCAGACAATCAAGAAAATTCCCTTCCAAAAGAATAACTCAGTATGGTCACCGATTTTCACTTTAAAATAAAAAAAAAACACCCAACTTTGTTTTGTTTCAATATGATTAAAAATTATGACAGCAAACAACCTATTTAAAAAGCATAGAAATCATCTATCATCTTAGGAGTCTAAAATCAAGAAAGTTAACCTGTGCCATGGTAAGATATCAACTAATTTAGAAGTTCTGTGTGGCCTATAAAAGTCTGTCTAGGAGTTCTGTGAACAATTTTTATTGCCCATTATTAGACCTGGGAAGTTGCAGTTTGGGTTTACATATCAGCAAAGCACAAAACTTCTGGAGAAATAGAGCATGAAATCACTTTCTCACCCTGCTTCTGTGCATCATACCTAACAACACTGAAACTTAAAAAAAAAAATCCACACCACTACTAAAGTGATGTAAAAATATGTTGTCAAATTATTTTCTCAACTCAAAAGCAAATCCAGAAGCACACATACTTCTGCTGGCAGCTAAAAATGTGAACACTTCATTGCAATTGCTCCATTACTTTTACCTTCTATTTTCCATAATTAAAAGCAAAAGGTAAAAGAACATCTAAAAATAAGACTTACAATGTAGTTACTCAACTTCACAGTTATAATAACGTAGTAATGAATAGAGACAAATTTCAATTGTCTCAGTATGCATAGCCAATTATTAGTGAGAAACATTGTTGAACATTAAAGATTTAAACGCTTTAAAATACTATCTGGATTCTGAGAAAAGAGAGCTAAGCAAAACTAAGCGTCTTAAAAAATTCATAGAGAGGTTCACATAAGTTCCAGGATAAGCATACAGTATTATTCCTTTTTATACAACTTTAACATCAGCAGAGCTTCTTGAAACTAAACATCTTTCACTTCGAGAATGTAACTTGTAATGGAGCACACAAGTGAGCTGATGGGCTGTATATAATGCAGAAGAATGAAAAGTAAAGTTTTGGACCAATTTGCTTAAGCAGTTGAAAGCCTATTTCAGACTATTCAGACTACCTTTTTTTTATCAAAACTCTGTTGCATCTCATATTTTTCCATTTTCACTTTCATCTCAACCTAGATCTCATAATATTTCATTTTTATTTCAGCCTCAATTCTCATTTCTAGTTCAGTCTCACTTTTGCAAGGAAATAGGGAAGCAAAAGGACCTTCCTAAGTACTCTTCCTCCTGCCAGGCTCTGAAATTGCTATCATGAGCCTTTAGGGAATATGAGACTGACATCCCAGAAAAAAAGTTGGTCTGCAATTAGAAGCAAGAGGTACAAGTGAAGGGTGAATGGGAGTGACCTTGCTGATCTAGCAAGATGCAAGTGTACCAAAAGAAGGCCTAGCTTAGCTTACTCCCTGATGTGAACATATGGAAAACTCGCAGTTCCACCTTGTCTTACTTCTGCTTCTTATTCAGGGCTTCAGACCAACTTTGTGGTGTTTTATGATAAAAACAAACAAATAAACAAGCCAAAACCACAAAAAAAAACCCACACTCAAACCACAAAACAACAAACCAGCAACAGCAAACCTTAGCAGTGGAGAAACTTAAATACTCAAAGCAATGTAGTGCTCTTAAAGGAGTTCTAAACCCTCAGAAGCTGCATAAAAGTTTACAGATAAGTTTTTTACATGCAAAGAAATGGAAAAGTCTCAAATCAATGCTCCTATCACCCTATTAGAAACTAGTACAAATAAAAGCATAAACCTAAATTCCTAGGTATGTTAGAGGAGTGGAAACAAAAAGAAATCAGTTAAAGCTTCTTCATTTGTAGCTGCTTACTCAGGCCTTCTTCAGCTGGCACAGTTGATTAAGAGAATGATTTATCAGTCAAATGACAGCTCTGTTCTTGTCTGCTGCTTTCTGCTCAAGCTTCCTCTGTCCTGCCTTCATCCTTTAATCCTTTACTTCTTCTCTGTCTACTTTCCTCTACATTTTTTGTTATTAGCGAAGAGAAAAAAGAGAAAGTAGGTTTTAATCTCCACTCCTTGTTTCCCTCAAGTTAGAGGGAAATGACTGTGAAAAATCATTTGACAGACAGAGACCGGATACTGTGGTTAGCTGATAAATCTTGTAATCTGCTCCAGAGATGGAGCCATAATTATGTCTGCCTATTCCCTAGAAGAAGGGTGTAAAAATGTGGGTCTTACTTCCCTGATATTTTTTCATCCTTGAATAGACTGCTTTAGTTACTAAGGTGCTCAGGCTGGCCTATCCTGAATATCTAACTCATGTTTAAAGAAGGAAGCTCTCTCACATTTGTAAACAGAGCTAACGTTTTTGCGGGGATTTGAAAGTTAAGGTGTTCACACACTGCTGCAAACCCCTAATGTAACGTGGAAGCTTTACATTTTTAAGGTGATGAAAAATGAGAGGAGTTGATAAGACAAAATTCAGGCTCTTTGCATTGGATCATTAAGCACAATTAGTTGCATCACCCCTATTACAAGGCAATAAGAGTAAGTAAGCACTACAGATGTAATAAAAGACAGTATCATCATCGATAACCAATTCAGCTTACCACCACCTGTAAATGCAAGTGATATGTTTCTCTTAAACAGGCCTGGAAAGTGGCTCCCAGAATATCTTTAGGAAATGTGTACTTTTTGAGCTAATTAATCACTGGATGCCATCACTGCTCCACTCCACTACATATGAAAGAGAATTTCTCTGGCACTTAAAAATCTTAGGCAGAAGGTTCAAGTAAAACAGTTTAAGAGAAATACAACTTCCGTGCAAGGGAGATTATCAGGAATTAATTCCAAATGAGAATGGGCAATTTGTCAGTGTAGCCTTTGTATTACGGACTAGTTTACTTCATTATTTGCATTATTTTCATGCCTATCAACTGGGAAGTTTTTCCTTCTTTGCCTTTTAGCAACATACTGAGTGAATGCTCTTTTGGGGAAAGTGGACTTCACAGACACCTGTTGAAGGAATAAAGGCTGTTAAAGCTCCCTGCCAATGTACATCGGCCCTAAGATCCTTGCCAATGCAGTGTTGTATAGTCCAAATACGAGTCTTCTTTGTCATATTACAAACAGAAGTAGGACACCAGAGTATGGATTTTCACTAGTGACCCTAAGGCAGAATACGAAGTGAGGTCTCCAGAGGGGAAAGGCCAAGGCACTAACCTAGCGCACCACCAAGTCCCCTTCACTTTCCAATTATCACAGAACCTCTCCTACTGCTGAGACATTCTCCCTGCCATATAGGTCAAGAAGTGAGTTACTGTGACAAGTGATTTATCTATCAGCTGGCTCAGGAATTCTACAGAATAAAATGACTGGTGCTTTTCCCAAGTATGGTTGCAATACTACAGATTTACTTGCAGGCTTTTTACATCTGAAGTCATGACCACTTTGTCATTCATACAGTGTTATGTCATTTCAGATTGAGACACATCTTGTAAAAGGGAAAAATCTCAGTTCATCATAAAGTTCAGGTTTATAGTTACCACCAAATGAAGACCTCTGCTCAAATAGCTTTATCTCTAATGCATAAAATGATGTACGAGAGGCCTGTTTTAAACTATGTATTACAAATGTGATCCAAATTTTTTTTCCTGCCACACATTTTAATTATGAGAAGAGTAAGCTGCTTATAAACTCAGAAAACTAACATATACTTAAAACTCAAAATGCCATGAAAATTTTTTTCCTCAACTTTTGCATATCCTGCACCTAATAAAAATAAATGTCAAGTGTCTCTGTGCAGTGATTCAAAGAGTAGCTTATTTGTACAAAATGCCCAACATTCATGCCCTGATTAAAAACGTATTTTCCAACTTAGCAGATTTACCTTAATATTGAAAAGCCATTTTCCCAAATATTCTTTCAGAAGTATGATACCTCTTCCCTGAAGGATTTAATAATTTAGCACTGCAGATTAAACAACACTGAGTGGTTTCAACCTGTGAACCCTTTTTGCTCTCTTTTTAAGGTTATTGGCTTCATTTTGCCTGAAATTGTCACACAAGCTTACTAAAGATGCTAAATATTTATGAAGCTCTTGGTCTCAATGGTACGAATCGGTGAGTACAAAGTTAGATATTTAACAAATTAATCAAAGTCTTCATTTTACACCAACAGTTAGCAGTAGTTATTTTGGTGTTTAAAGACTTCCCTTTCTCCTAAACTTTCGGACATTTTTCAGCTCCGCAATTTTTGCAAGCCTGGGAAAAACAAACAAAACCAAAACCGAAACAAATGAAACCAACCGACCAAAAATCTTAGACAACTTCAGAATGCTTTAATACAGATACTCATTCTGTTTTGCAAATGAGGTCTTTAAGTTATGATTCTCCACTAGTAATTTGCCTCTAGCTTCAAAAAATTCTATCCAGGGCTCTGCCAGCTTCATTGATCCTGCTGCAGTTGTATCAGCGCTGTGTCATCAGTTCCTTGTCAATCCTTTGCACTTACTTCAGGCAGACATAGTGTGTACTAAACAACTGTTAGGAAAGCATTCACTCGCTTTTTTCCTAGATATTTGTTTAAGCCCGAATCCTGTTAATTTTACAGATATTGATGATACAGATTAATTTTACATATTAAACTTTAATTTTACATAATAAACTATGTAAAAAGTTTCAACAGTGAAACTGAGATAGAATTTTGCCGTTCTTTAGGGAGCCTATCCTTCAAAATTGTGAATTAAACAAGCCTCTTAACAAAAGAAACAAGACCATAGTTTATTATTAGTAGTACCACAGAATAAAACTAAATGCACTTTCTCATATTCAAGATATAATTTAGTACAAGAAAGAGTTTTGAGCAAGATCTTGGAATTTAGCTGCCCTTTATAATAACTGCTTTTGAAACAAAATTATTTTTACATTATTATTTAATAGCATTTTCCTGCACACTATATAAGACTTTCAGCCATATATGACCTCATATTATGTAATGTGGATACATCAATCTTTAAATTACAGTATTTTCAAGAAAAACCTTAATTTTATGTATTATATGTTGTTGATATATTAATCAAACTTCACTGCAAACACTGATTCACAACAGAAAGAAAAGGTATAAATACATGGACTAAAATACGATAGCAAAGACCTTAGATGCTATTTCCTTAAAAAGAATTTTAAAATCCACTACTTTTTGCTTTAAAATAGATAAAGCTTATGTTTTGGTTTGTGAAAAAGTATGTTGTAATTAGCTAGTACTACACACTGAAATGATTTTTTAAAGAAGTTCCTAAAGCTACTTTTTTTTTAATCAGCTAAAATATGTAGATAATACGTTGCTTTGATTGCTTATCATATTTAGTCTTCATCAGCTGTAGAAAGATTTTCTGTGATTTAAAATACCTAGAATTTCAGCTAACAACATGAAGTTTCTTTGGAAGAAGGAAAACATTTTAAAATAGCAATTACCACCATAATTGCAAATAGCAGAAAGTTTTTGAATTTTTGACGGTCTGATTCTAGGCTTGATTTGCAACATCATTTTTGATTGCATTCCTCCGTGAATCTTCTTGTTGACATTCAGGATTTTGGTGTGTTTCTTTTTTTATATTATCAGCACTGGTAGAAAATGTAATCTAAAAACTGGGGAAATAGTAAGTCAAAAGAATCAGTAAGGGTGAAGGTAGAGATTAAGAATTTAAAGTGTTTGTGAGTGTTTCACACGGATAACACACCTTCTTTCAAAATGCCTGTAGAATATATCCAAAAGGGTTCTCCTAAACAGATTTTATAACAGGAATACTCTACTGAATATTTTTAGTTGCAATGAACTTTTGTGAAAATATTAATAAATGCCCCAATAGATTGCTTTTAACTGCTATTATTCATTTAATTTCATTTCACTTCAGAAGCTAAACTACAAAACAACTAGCTCACCATCTCAGTCTCCCTCCTACCTCCTTTTAATTGAAATGAACACAGTTCTTCTTCAGGCTGAATATTCAGTCCTAAATACATACTGTATGTCCACACATACTCTTCTTTGATCAGGTTTTCAGAAAATCTAATTGCTTAGTACCATCAATTGTATTGATGATAATTCTAGTAATTACCATTGGCAGATGCAGCTCTTTGAAAGGTTTCGTTCTATTTTGAAATGGCTCCTGTAGCGTTAGCAGCTTGCAGTTTGGAAAACTCTTTCTCACCGGATAGTACTTTACGCATTTGTATTGTTCCTTCTCAGTGAGGGTAACTAGTGATGGAGTGCTACATGACACGGTTACACATGGAAAAATCTTTAACTACACTAGTCTTAAGTTGCTGCTTAACAGTGACAGTCTAAAAGAAGCCACCGAGAAAGTGCAGCCAAAACATGGGTAATTAGGTGAATCATTGCTTCCCTACGTTGGAGTCATAAAGAATGGTGGACAACACAGATATGAATCAGTTATTAAAAATAATTAGTACAATCCATTGTAAGTAAAGCAATATAACGATTTAGCAAGAACAACAACCAGCTATTCTCAGTGTTCATAATATGAATTACAAAAGAATATATATATATAGTTTATGTTATATTTTGCAATATTTCAGCATTAAATAACCATGAATAGACTGAGGAAAACCATAGAATGACTAAGGGCAGGTCAAAGACAAAGATGAAAGTGTTTTGCGATGAGCAGGCTGATGAGTCATCTTTTATGACTGGCCAGATTCTAAAAAATTTGCTTTCACTTTCCCTTTTAAATTCTATTTTTTCAAGCACATACGTGTTTTTATGCATTTGCCCTTCAGACATTACAGGATTTTCTGAATGAGTAAGAGAGAAATGACATCTTCCAGAAAGTGAAATTTCAGTGTCAATTTATTAATTATTTTCCTTCCTCCTTTCGTAAAATTTCATGAAAGTGCAATTCAAAAGCCAAGGAAACTCTTTTTAATTACCTCACCTTCAGATTTGTAGGCCACAGGTGATGATTGTAAATCAGTTCTTTTTTTATCCTTACCTGCAAGGACAGGAACTTAGAATTTTTTAGGTCTGCATTCATAAATTTGAACAAATCATTCTACTCTCAGTTACATTTTTTCAACTGCTTTTAGTATTTCTCAAAAACACACAACTAAAAAAACCAAAGAGATGGAGAACATCCCACCTGTTTTGAAAGTAAGGCCATTATGAGCAGGGTATGGTAATTATTATCTTCAAGGTTATGAAATGTGCTAAGCATATGGCAATTTACATTTACTTATTTACATGTAGATTTAATTAATTGCTAGCTTTACCTGTACATTTACTAACATTTGCTTTCCTTTAAAAAAACCAAAATGCATGTTCAGTGCTAGCATTAGAGCACAACAGAAATATGTTCTTTGATAGGAAAAACATATTACAAAATCATAGTAATGTGTGCTTCTTACTACAAGATATATTTCTAAAAATCTGAAGGAGACGCTTAAGAGACCTAAACAGTTTACCATCTGGCAGAGGATGTTTATGGAAGGACTTTCAAAGATCAGACATTTTTTAAACTGTCGCTCTTAAATATCTGAGAATAGGTATTTTAAAATTGGCCTGGTGTAAAACGCCCAGAACATAGGCTCTTAGTGGAGCACACTTTCCCTCATCAGTTTATTTTGGCAGAAATAAAAGGTGTTTCAACAAAACACTAATAAATATTTCTAAATTCAGAGGAGTTATATATAAGTGGCAAGCTTTCCTATAAAAAGAGCTTGTAGATTTGTAATCATTTCACCACTTAAAGCTTAATGAAACAGGAGTAACAGAGTAGGTTAAAGGATTACAGAACGGGATAATTCTGTCCATGTTCATGAACAGATCGCTACTTGTCTTATTTTTTTTACAAAGTGGAAATAATAAAGTCATCCTTTTCTAACAATGTTTCCAGCAAAATAAGATTTTCTTCTGTTTTACTCATTCCTGAAAAGCTTACAAACGTTACCTGAAAGCACACTACAGTAATACATGACTTGCCTTTTCTAGTCTCCTCTATCTACCTGCTTTTTAATCTTTTCCTCTTTTGTTTTCATATAGGCTTATTGTTGTATGCATGTATACAGTATTGAGTAGAATGGGGCCCAATTGGTAGCACAGGGCTCATACTAGATAATAAAAAGAGCAGTAAGACCAGTACATGACAGAACCCTCGCTCTAAATGGCTAATTCACATTTTCCCTGGAAAAGGTTCACTATATCAATTTTAAGAATGTGAGAGATGCATTCCATTAGTAAATGCTCACCATGGACAACTATATACAATTAATTCACCAACTAATTACAAAACTGGCCAATTTTCCAACTCCTTTACCTGTGGACCAAACCAGTGACGCAGTCTCCCTGGTTCTCTTCATGAAGCAGATCTTCATAACAACATCTCACGTGTGCAGTAAGGCAACTGAAATCCTTTAATTTTAATAACATCCAATCTGCCTGTCAAATCAAATTATTGTCTCAATGACAAGTAATAAAGACAGCTTGAACACACTGTGAGTCGGGAGTAATAACTGATCTCTTGAATATTTTTTCTCATGCCATGAACCTTGTGCTTCAAACGAACATGTCTCGACTATACTTCAGAAAGCACAGGCGCAGCCACCTCAAAGCCCAGTGATGGTAATATAGTCGTGCTAGGAGGAAGACCAGTTCACACCAGTTTCTTCAGTATTCCATATCACTATACTTGATTAATGTGATTAAATCACGTGCTTTGTGATGCAAATGTGTAGGTGAACTTGTATTTAGATTAGTAAGAGTTTAGATGCAGTCATAGTTTCAGGAGGGTAGACTTTCCTTTAAACAGAATCATAGTCCAATTCTGGTTGGAAGAGAGCTTCAAGATCATCGAATCCAACCTTTGTCCCAGCCCCATCAACACCACTAAACCACATCTCTCAGCAAAACATCCCTCTGTCTTTTAAACACCCCCAGGGACTATGACTCAACCACCTCCCTGGGGAGACTGTTCCAATGCCTGACAAGTCCAAACAGAAACGTTCATGTCATCTTTCAATCTTCCAAAAAAACTTCCTTCTGTTTTCATGATCACAGAATCACAGAATCACAGAATCACAGAATGTTAGGGGTTGGAAAGGACCTCTGAAGATCATCTAGTCCAACCTTCATCCCAGCATACCTAACCACTACATCACAGCCTCAAGTGCTAGATCTACTTTTTTTTTAACACCCCCCAGGGTTGGTGGCTCCACCATCTCCCTGGGCAGCCTGTTCCAGTGCCTCACCACTCGTTCAGTAAAGAACTTCCTCTGAATATCCAATCTAAACTATCCAATCTAAATGATGGAAGTAGTCATTCCATTATAAAACCTTTTCTACAAGATCCCATAGACATTCGCATATATATTTTTATATGTCCATTTCAATGAAGGAAATTTCATGTCTAAGCTTCTGAAAAAAATATTAGTCCCTGTACCCTTTTTTCACATTTTTCCTCCAAAAATTGTTTTTCTTCCAGAAATTCTTAAGCAGTTCATAATGAGATTTGTAATTTTCTTCTACAAATTACATCTCTTCCCAGACACGAATTGAAAGGCACAGAAATTAGTATTCTTTATTACTGAGCTTTTTCTCTCCATCAGAGAAGGATAAAGATACATTGTTTGCCAAAAGCCAACATTAAAAATAGTTTAAATGGGAGTCTTGTAGTACATGAAAAGCTTTCTGGCAGGTTTGTAAAAAGGAGAAAAATCTTCCTAGGTGAATTATTTCTTTGCTGGTCTTTAGCACACAATAGTGTAGGTTCTGAACAGTCTCCCTGCATATTCTGTCCCTCCCAGGCAAAAATGAGTCTGGGATCAATTATTATTTTTTAAAATAGTTAGAACAAGATAAACCTTAGAAATGCCATGAAATCAAGAGGAGTTTGTAGTGGAACAGAACACAGTGCAGATTTCTTTAGGCAGGATTACAAGTCAAGTAAGAAAACATATTTTTCTACCTAAGGAGAAAGTAACAAAATGGACATCCACTCTCATCTCTACCACCTCTAATGTGAACAGCAGACCATTTCTAAGTAAAGCAGTCAAGATTGTTCTTATGCTAAATAAAAAAGTGATTTAAAGTGATAATTTATATCAGCAAGCATATTGAGATAAAATAAAAAGGTAAAATTTACAGAGCGAGTGGGGCATCTGAAGTGGGACTTTGATCAAATACTGGTATGTAAATTGAAGACATAAAAAGACATACATAGACACATAAGATTTTATCACTAATATTCCCAGGTTGCCTAGTGTTCTGCTTCTGCACATGTCCAAAACTACACCAGACGAATCATGGCTGAGGGGTTCAATACGTACAGCTGCCTGAGATTCTCAGCCCAAGCAGTTCCCTGACAGATCTTTGCTGGAGCATACCAGCTCCTGCACCAGGCGCTGCAGAGGGAGCTTTGGCACCTGACCTGCTGTGATACAGATTCCCACTCAAGTTCTCCAGGTACTAAGCTTTGACTATGCAACATGGAGACTCACAAAACCTGAGTTCTTTTACAGCTCCAACTCTATGAATAAACTCTTCTACACACATATTCAAACCAACCCTAAAAGCTTTCAGCATGGCAGCCGTCAGAGATTCTCTTCAAAGCAGCAAACTGAGTTACAGCATTTGCATTTCACTCATTAATGCCAGCAATTAATTTCTAGATGTGTTTATTGACGTGCTATTATCAACATATCCTCTATTCATAGACAATAAAAATAGCATTTACGTGTAATGGGAATGGCATATTTACAGGACAAGAATTAACTGTTGAGAAAAAAAACCCCAACTATTGGTGACACAATTCCCCAAAACCTACTGCAAAAGGCACTATCAACTGGCACACATATGCAAGCAAGCTCAAATAGATTTCACATTGCTAATAAGGAATGAGTTTATCCTGCAAATACACAGTGTCCCCTGCTGTGATGAAAGAAGTCATGCCCAACATATGAAAGTTATGCTGAACAAAGAAGGAGATTTTAGGAAAAGACCCAATCGTTATAAAAGTACAGTTCTAAAACATGCTCTCCACAACACCAATGGCTACCGATAAAAGCAATATAGACTTGATATTTAATTGCACCCTCAATTTGATATTGAAAAAAAAAGGCATAATAAGAATAAATCAGTACTATATATTTTAAATTGTGTTATTTGCTGAAAAAAACCTAAGTATTAGAAGTTGAACAATCAGGATTTTCATAACCAGCTTCAGTCATTTCATAATATACAAATCTGCAACTTGGCTATATGTACGCCTGCCATACAAACAGAAATAAACCTCAGCTGAGTTAAATGCTGATGTAAATACTAACAAACACGGCGGTTAAGGAGATGTGTTGAAAGATCAGCTGATAGTGTACATCAGCCAAACATCAGTAGGAAAGATTTTACGGGCAGACAGGCAAAAAGTAATTTTAAATTTCAAAATATCATCCTATTGACGTAATCAGAAAAAAAACCTGACTTGATTTACTCAATAAACTATGAAAAATTAATATACTTGTATTAGATAATTTTTGACTACTTCAAATGTTTTTATATTGATTTTGCAATTTTTAGTACAAATTAACTAATAATTACTAAGAAAAGCTACACTTCAAAAAACCTTTTAACTTTTAAAAATTTCAATTATATAATTGTAAAAATATCAAGACTTCATCTTCTGCTATTGACTCGTAGTAATGCCACTTCTAATTTCAAAGCATGAATTATTTCTATTGAAAAATAATTTGGTGGAGAATTCCAAATCAAGTTCTGCCATCAGCTCTTCTGCAGCTGCAAATAAATTCTAATTTTACAGTTCAGTGTGTTAATGTTATCATTCTTTTAAAAGCTATTAATTTTCTTAAAATATACTAAGCCATAAAGAGCTATCAGTGATATACTTCAATTTTTGAAAATAATTTTTATATGGCATTATTTTTCCTATTTTTTATATTTCAATTTAGACAAAAAGCTTGAAAAATAAGTATATTTACCACCTCTGTAGAAATTCCATGATGATTAATTTGTGTACACTAAACTTTTTGAAAGCATCCAGCTCAAATTTTTCAACTTATTTACATCTACTTTTTGCCCTTGTTTTCCCAGTTCTCTGAAGCATTGAAGCTCTTTTGAAGAAAACAGTTGAGACTGGAGAATGTGCTCATTATTAAACACCTTGAGCATTATATATCTGGATATCTATACAGCATAACAAGCCAAATAATAAGACAATTTACAGAAACTATCCTTGAAAACTTATTAATCTAATGAATTAATTGAAGATAAGTGTCTACGCAGATGCTGAAGAAGTTCAAGTAGTTAGAGGAGCACGTCCCAGAGGAAACAATAGCTGTCTTCTCTCTCATCTTGCTTTTGTGGGGTTTGCATTACTGTTACAATTACACACTTTTGGGATTGTGCAGGTTTGACAGCTCTGATAGTCATATTTCACTTTTGGTTTAGCCTCAGCAAAACCACAGCACCCAGGAGTTCTTCCCCAGCCCCCGACAAGGGTCCGTTTCTTCCTCCCTGGTGACACCAGCGGTGGCCTTACTACCCGTGCCAGGTGAGGTGTCCGGCTGCTCAGGCAGCGCTTGCTGCTCCAGCAGCTGCTCCTATCTCCTCAGGGAAATGTCAGGAGGAGAATATCGATTCAGCTAATTCATTTTTTAGGATAGTAAACGATTTTAATGGAGGAAAGATTTGTCATGATATGCACGCTCAGCCTGATTGGGGATTGGATTAAGGCCTCTTCAACAAAAATAGACTGCTTTCAAGGAAACCTTCTTTAAAATGGCATGACTCAAACTCACTGTTCAGAAAATGTGGATGACAAGGCTTTCGCTTTGCAAGAGCACCGATTTCATTATACTATCACTAGCAGCTCTGTTCTCATGTGAACAAGAAAAGAAGACCTTGCAGCTTTAGAATACAACATAAACTAATTGCAGGAAGATCATGCCAGACTAAACAAGAACTTCCTTTTAATAAGGTAACTGATATGCTTGATGAAACATGGATTTGAGAAAGGCATTTAGTACAGTGCCACAGGTGAAAAGGTGAGTTAAAGTTGAAAATGCACAGGCTAGCAGTGACATTCAAAGGTGGACGAGGAACTGGCTAAGGAAGAAATGGCAGTAAATTGTTCTGAAAGGCAAGACATCAGGCTGAAAGACAGATAACAACCAAGAGGCAAATTCTGGCACAAAAAGTATTTATAAATTGGAAATAAAAAAATTAGAATGGGAAAGTAAATAAGTCTTGAAAAGAAAGTCCAAGGAAATGTTTCTATCAGAAAAGCAAAAAGTTTGCTAAGCTTGTGATACTAATACAAGAAACTTGTAGATCAAGAAGGTCCCTGTTGGTCCTGGGTTTCAAAATTTCTCATCCCTTATATTCTTTTATCAAATTCCTTATCACCACATTCTGTAGATAGCCCATGTTTTCTTAAGGCACATTTATATCCCGAATTACTCCAACTAATATTCTTAGGACTTATCTCTCATGACCTCTGTGATTAGGCACTTCACCCTCAAAAGCCCATTTAATCTATTTTCAGTAAAAAAGTAATCAATTCATTTCTTCAGTACCTGCAGCTTTACTGTTGTGCTTTTTTCCTTTTCATGTTCTTATTAGTTGCCTTTCTCAATTCTTCTGTTTTTTTCTTAATACTGTTTTTTCCTTAACACTAACTAACACTTGTTACTGCTGTTTTCCTTAGCAAATATGAGGAATGCCAATAGCAATGACTCATTCCTTTGCATACATTACCTGCCAGTTCACCTTTGCTTTTAGAATTTGCCTTGTCTAAAACACGGATATCAATACCACAGGTTTGGGAGAAACTAAATAAATCAGAAGTATATTTAAACCTTTCTCTTTTGTCCTCACCAACCTGAAAAAAAAACTGCCCTAAAATGTAGTGTAGCGCAAAATTAGGGGGTAAATATTCTGGTATTGTTCTTTCCATTTACATATTCTGAGCTTATCTGAAGTTCATCGCGTATTTCTGGACTTCCTGTATACGGGTAAGACATGTATAATCAGTCCTTAAACCAAATTTCTTTTCTGCTCTGCATGCACGTGTTCTGCAGGCAGTTGTTCTGCATGTGAACTAAAAATTAAAAAATATCCTTACCTTTTAGGCGGATCTGTGATAAGCTTCACTCTGCTGGAAATCGCTCTCATATACATCATGCACAAGCCTTACAGGCTGAGACCAGTACCTAATAAAAAATTCAAAGTCACTGCACGTAATAGGTAATGAAGTGCTGGTTCTAGGCAGCAGCACAGGAACTTCAGGTGTTTGCTTAATATTCACTAAGCATATTCCTAAACAGTCCATGCACATTTTTAAACATTTCTTTCACATAACACTGCATTTTTTTAGATCCTATAAAAGACACTTGTTCAATAATACCCACTAAGTAGCTGGGCCCAGGGGAAAAGTATCAATTGCATGAAAGAATTAGAAAGACATTTAGTAGAAAATGACATATCTTTGAATAGAGCATTCCAGTAAAATACCAAAAATACCAAAAAACTTAGGCAGAGCAAGTTAAATTTCATTTCCAAAACAAGAATTTCAATTATTAATTTAAACATATTTAAAGCCCATATAGCACACACAGAAATACAGGAAAAGGTCAACATATAATGATCAGATACATCATAAAAAAACTTCGTGCAGTTACTGAGCACTTGAATTAGTAAAATAATGTATATGAATAATATAAAAAAAAATCTCTTGTTTTTAAAAAATAATTTTATTTCCTTTCCTACATTTCTAGAGTCATTTAGTTTTCAGAATTTTTTACCACCTAGGTTTGGTACACTCTCCACTTCTAATGGTTAAATACAGAAAATTAAAATGTAGGTTGAGAAATAAGTAAAATAATGTAGTAGGAAAAAAATAAAATGAAAGATATTAAGGTGTATTAATATAATAAGAATCAATAAAATGCTTCAAAACATAAAAAGGTTTCAAATTGCTCATTAAATTTTATAAAAATATGCATTTGTACTGGCTTATAAAAAGAGACAGTCCACAGAATTTATTTATATAAAATAGCTTGCTGACAAAAGTATTTTAAAATATTTAGAAACAGTATATATACATATAAAGGTTGAAAGTCTCATTCCAAAGACGCTTTCTGGCTCTCTGAATACGAACCTTAAAACTAATCCTAATCCAAAAGTTATTTGAAACTAATGTGTTGAGGGTGAAATGTCATACTCCATTGACGGTTCAGATGTGAAAAGTGTTGGTGCAGTGCCGTGCTGCCCTTGGCGTGCCTTCTGCAGCCCCAGAGTCCCTGGAGCTGCAGGCTTCATGGCTCTCTGAACCCTAACCCTAACCCTAACCACAGAATTGTTGCAGTTGGAAGGGACCTCTAGAGACCATCTAGTCCAATCCTCTGCTAAAGCAGGATTGCCTAGAGAACATCCCACAGGAACGCATCCAGGTGGCTTTTGAAAGTCTCCAAAGCTGGAGACTCCTCAACATCTCTGGGCAGCCTGTGCCAGTGCTCCATCACCCTCACAGTCAAGAAGTTCTTCCTCATATTTAGATGGAACTTCCTGTGTTCCAGCTTGTGCCTGTTGCCCCTTGTCCTGTCACTGGGCACTACTGAAAAGAGTCTGGCCTCATTCTCCCTGCACCCACCCTTTGCATATTTATAGACACAGATAAGGTCTCCTCTCAGTCTTCTCTTCTCCAGGCTAGAGTCTCAGCTCTCTCAATCTTCCCTTGTAAGAGAGATGCTCTAGTCACCCAATCATCTTTGTTGTCCTCTGTTGGACACTGTCCAGTAGTTCTCTGTCTTTCCTGAACTGGGGAGCCCAGAACTGGACACAGTCTTCTGGATGTGGCCTCACCAGGGCAGAGGGGGAGGGTGACTTCCCTTGACCTACTGGATACACTCTTCTTTATGCACCCCAGGATAACACTGGCCTTTCTGGCAACAATGGCACATTGGTGGCTCATATTAGTTTACTGTCTACTAGGACTCCAAGATCCTTCTCCTCAGAGCTGCTTTCCAGAGTGTCTACCCCTAACCTATATTGGTACGTGGGGTTGCTCCTCTCCAGGTGCAGGACCCTACATTTGCCCTTGTCGAACCTCATTAGGTTCTTCTCTGGACAATTCTCCAGCCTGTCCAGGTCACGCTGGATGGCAGCACAGCCCTCCGGTTCATCAGTCACACCTCCCAGTTTTCACAGTATCATAGAATGGCCTAGGCTGGAAGGGACCTTAGAGATCATTTTAATCCAGTCTCCCTGTCGCCAGGGACGCCACCTCTCGACTAGATCAGCCACACATGGGGACTGAGCAGGAATCGAACCCGCAACCTTGGCATTCTCAGCACCACGCTCAACTGAGTTTTGTATCATCAGCAAACTTTCTGAGGACACACTCTGTCCCCTCATCTAGGTTGCTGAATATGTTAAATAAGATTGAACCCAGTACTGATCCCTGGGGAACACCACTGGATAGAGGCCTCCAACTTGACTCCGCTCCGTTGATCACAACCCTCTAGGCTCTGTCACTCAATCAGCTCTCAACTCACCTCACTGTTCACTCATCTAATCCACACTCCCTAAGTTTCCTAATCTGAACCTTAATTGCAGCCAGCGGTTGAACATGAGGTCTCATTGACCTTGGATGGTCCAGATGGTGGATGGAGCAATGTTGGTGCAGTGCCGTGCTGCCCTTGGCATGCCTTCTACAGCCCCAGTGCCCCTGGAGCTGCAGGCTTCATGGCTCTCTGAACCCTAACTGTGGCCTCCCGCTGAGTGTTAATTGCAGCTCCACAAGGATAGTCTCTTCCTTAGTAAGAAATCCTCTAACATCCCTAAGTCTACTTAGCAACCTGTGAACAATGTTGCAGAACATAATCCTAGAACATCTTCATAACAATATGTAGTGCACACCTTCTTTTTTAATAATCAATACAAAATGTAGAGTAGAAATAGATTTAGGCATAATTCTGTTCCACTTACACAGAATGAGGAGCTATCTTCCTCCCCGCAAAACACACTGAAGCTTCTCGGATTTTTCTTGCCTTCTTCTATAAGCATTAAGTTTAAGGAAATACCCAAACCTGTGTGTGTGCGTGTGTGTATATGTCTGTTTAAACTTTTAAGTGTGAGAAAACACCATACCAAAGGAAGACACAACTGGGCTTAAAAATATCCAGGCAACAGACTGTCTGCTTTTAAGATCTTGGATTACTTTCTGGTGTCCAGTACTAATTCTCACTTCTTCTCAAGGAAGAGTGAAAGAATTGCCTATTTTTCCTGAGAGGTAAGACCTTGAAATACAAGTAATGGACATTCTGCTGCAAGATCATGTAACAACAAACTGTGAAAACTTGATATTTAAGTTGAGCAACAATTTCAGGGTTGTGAATTTTGAGCAATTGTTACATTCCTCCATCTTACTATGGCATCTTTCTGTGGTAAGATAAACCTGATGTACACATATGTAAGATTCATACAGAAGAAATGCCATAAGGGAGAAAAATGGGAGAAAAGGCAATAACTCCATCAATAAGCAAACATGGGCCAGGAGGAAAAAAAACACTCAAACCAGTTCAGATGCAGGTAGAGCACTATCGTAAGTCTCTTTTTGCATGCCCGTTTGAATTCTGTAAGCCTCCATAAATGCAGTTATCATTACCATTGTTGCCTTATCATTCTCAGTGATTGCTCTCTTTCAGTCAAGTACAAAGGCAGGCTGAATATAAATGTTTTGTCATAAAACTGCTATTCAAACAATAAAAAGGGTTATAATAGTACTAAAAAAATCACCCCCAGGGCTGCAGCACAGACTGGTAGTATGCATATTCAGGCAGCACAAAGCAGTTCTAGTCACATACTTCTACCCATAGGACCCTTCCACTGCATCTGTACTTAATATCAGCATGTTGCCAAAAGTGATCCAGATACTATCAGGTAGTCAAGATATAAAGAACATTTTGGGATCTCCTTTAATAAGAGGAACACAGTTTATTATTGCATATTTGTATTGAATTCCACAAATACTAACAAATTTAGCCTAAGGTTTTATCTTTAATTTTAAAAATCTGCTTCAATTATGTTTTCTGCCTTTATCCAAAAATGCTTTTCCTGGTCCCAGGTCCAGCCATGGAGTGCCACCCAGGGGCCAACTGCAACATGGTTTGACACTGCCATCTTGCCAAATAACCTTAAAAAAGGATATACATCCCAAACCATCTTCTGCACAGTTTTTTAAAAGTGTTCGAGGCTTTGGTATTCTTTTTTGTAGCAGAGAGACAAGAGAGGTAGGGTCAGGTCAGGCAGGGAAGGGTGAAAAACATCAAGGGACCACAAAACTAAAACGTACTAATTACTCCCATAGACTGACAGGATGGTTATCTGATTAAAAAAAAAATAAAAAGAAAAGAAAAAAGAAAAAACCCCACAGGTAGAATTTGAAACAAAAGGTTTATCAGCACTGAAAGCCCACTGCCCTGGGTAAATGTGCTTCCTTGCAACAATAAAGACAAATAAAGTACTAAAAAAGGATAAAGCAGGAGATTACAGACCTAGCTGTGGTTTGATAAATGGCACTCTACTCCACTCTGCTTATTGTGTACTTCATACCTCGCTCTTGAATATGGAAGAGAATTTTATTAAAGATTTAGCCACGGTGGTGGTGGTGACTGGCTCACAGTAATTTTCCTACAAAGTAGTTTAATCTATCACAGGGCAGACAGTGCACCTTCTTACCATGTATCATATCTGTCTATTGAGTAAGTGCTATCCAAATCCAATTTCTTTTCATTTTTGGAACCCGTGATGCATATTCAAGATACATTTTCTTTTTGTCTGTGGCCTAAATTAGGTGCTGTATATAGGAAAAAAAAAAAAGAAAAAAGTGAAGTAATAAAAAAGACTGGACTCTGGAGGCTACATTTCTCAGTGGGCTTTTTCTTTTTTTCTTCCCCTCTCTAAAGATTCATTACAGTGCTAATGATGCAAAACAATGGGCATGTATGGTTGTCACTGTGCTCACGACACTGCTGGTACACAGTCTACCTTCAAATCCTTGCCCCAGCTCTTACAGGTGAAATTATAAAACCACTGCAATAAAGCCTTAACTTTCTTTAATATTTCAAACCTTGTTTCCTGTATTTAATTAAAATAATGATCAAAATAATTGTGATTTATATGTTACTGAATGATCTGAGGCTGGAAAAATTGCTGGTTTAGGCAATCACAAACAGAGTCTAAGGATTTAGAAATTACAGAATAGTTCTCTGAGGTTTTTTCCCAATCAAGCTGAAGATACAGCTTCTAACAATTTCTTCATTTCAACTCTGAATAATCCTATATGATTCAACAGGAATCTAAGAAACCATATCCTTCTAGTATTTGATAATTTCTCAGTTCTGATAAGTATTTCCTCCCAGTCCCTGGCTTTTGGTTTAGGAACTGGGGAATTTTTTGGCTTCCTTCCGTGCGTACTTCCTTACTTACTCTGCTGAGCCTGTTTGCCAAACAGAGAGAGAAATTCAAGATATTTAACCCGAAATTGACTGCTACGTTTAAAGCCCTCTTTTCTAGAAACTACCATTAATACAGAATATAGTAGTCCTACTAGATTTCAGCATGAAGCACATGAAAGCATAAAATACAGAAGTAGCTCAACAAACATTCCAGGGACAACTAAAGGTTATGGACTTGGTCCTCTGTCATTTGTATCCTCTTCGTATTAGAGTCTGATTCCATTCCCTTTGTTAAATCAGCACCTAAGATCAGTGTATGCATTTAATCTAATAACGTTGATGGAGTTCCATTCTTGCAATTTTTCAATAAAAGGCAAGATTATTTTGCACTTTTTATGTTTTTTGAGGTTACAGCTGTGGCACTGCTTCTGGTCTTCTAATGCCTTTTTGCCTAATGTCATTTTTGCAGCATCCTCTACCATATCCACAGCATTAGGGCTCTGTCTGTTCTCCCTGAGCTTTTTCTTGTGTCACTTTACTCATACTCTGCAAAGTAAATAACTTTTTTAATTTGGATTGGTCAGCATCACCTTTCCAAATCTTTTTGTCCAAGGTCCCAAATCCATTTGGGTTTCAGAGAGAGGCCTCAACTCTCCAATCTGCAATATACAAAACTTAGAAAACATTTAGAAAAAGCATCTGGTTTATATTTATATCAAATGCAATACTCTTCAAATGTCCCTAATACAACTGATTTTCTTAGCTGATTTAATGAAGAGATACAGAAAACACCAAGTGATTGTCATCCTATCCAAAGAAGTAACACTACCACTTAATGTCTTTATTCTGAGGTATCTATTTCTTGCAGTTCTTTACTGGAATCGCTATTTAAACCTTATTCTGTTGTCCTATACATCTGCAGAGAATTTGTAATGGGTAGAGATTTAACAACTCTCTTTTTTCATCACAGATATTTTCCCAGTTACTTGTATTTTATTTCATTTTATTTGTGGTATTACATTTTCTTGATGAAACATTCTGGTCTACAGAGTTTGACAGAGGCCTGCATTATTATTAAATGAGCTGCAGTCATTCTCTGTTATACTATACTAGATATTACACTGTGCTAACAAAGTACAGTTTGCACTGGGCTTTCACAGCTACAGTTTCCCCCAGATGGGACCAAAAACTTGTAGATGACAGCAGAGACGAGTTAACCAAAAAAAGACCTTGTAAAATCACTGTCAGAAAGGATACTGTCCAGACAGGCGACAATATAAGCAAAGGCGAAAAAAGGTAGACTTAAAGCTCTGCTTACGCCGTGTCAGAGCACCAGCGACAAAGGCTGCTCAGCTTCTATGCTGGAAGGAGAAACCTAACTGAAGTATGCCACTAACTCAAGGAAGATATTGGACATTTGAAGAAGATGCTTTGAACACAAAGAGCAACAAATATTCAAGATAAGAACTAAAGAAATGAGCATCAGACTTTCACACTAAATAGCCTGGCATGCACTTACAAATACGACCAAAAAAAATTAGAAAATAATAAGTCCATGACCCACATCAGGCCAATCCAAAAGTTTTGGAAAATCTATCACTTTGGATTCGAGAAAAATGCAAATGTACATGAGGGATCTATCAGTTTAGGTATGTAGAGAAATAACTTTCTGTAGGAACAGAATTACAGGAATGTTGCAAGTCAGAAATGCTGACAGAAAGCATGTAAGAAAAAAGATTGCAAGATATCTGTTAGAATTAGATAAGCCTTTTTTCACCATCGCGTTCAGAATGTTACATTCATAAAAACTTGGGGCAATAGCCAACCATAAAGAAAAAGCAGTTTGAATAGAAAAAGTAGAAATCAGTAATACAGTGAAGAAAAGTCTTACGGGGTACTTTAGAGTAGCTTGCAAACTGAATGATCAGAAAAGTTGGTTTGGCTACCACCGGTATAGGATGAACCTTTATGTTGAGTCAGAAACATCATGTTTAACATGCACCTGTTTTGTTGTTTAGTATCTTCTTTGATGAATTATAATACAATCACTGTCATTCACGAGATAAAATAAAAACGTGTTTTTCTTTTAATTTCATAAAGAGGTTGGTCTGTATAACCTTGGAATTTTAAGTTACAATAGTAACCAAGACTAAAACACTACTGCACACCCATACACCTTTATCTGTTTACACTTTCACTGGTTTGAGGAAAAAAAAACTTGCTTCAGCCAGATTGTGCACTAATCCTTAAAGCTAGATCATTCTGTGACAAAAGCAGGAAGTACTGTCCTAGAATATTACTTCAGGCTAGCTGAAATATTTTAGCAGGCAGATAATATTTCTAAGAATCTGGTTTTGCATCCTTCGAGATGACAAAAAGCATCTCAAGACTTTACCTATTCACATAGTTTACCACTTAAAGATTTTGAAACTTAGGTTCCTCTTTTGGGGTTTTCATGACAGAATATTTAGAATTTCTCTTTCCTCTCTGTTTTAAAGCACTTTGGTCCTGACTCTCAATTATAATTGAGAGTGCTCTCATTTTGAACAAGCAGATCTGAAGAATAAGTTGCATTACTTCTTACTTGATGGAGGACAATATGAATTAGAGCAGTAAGAAACTATATTGCAGCAAGAAAGTAACACTTAAGGTGAAGGAATCAACATCATACATCACCAATTGAAGAAGATATAAAATCTTTATTCTAAACCAATCTAAATTCAACTACTAAACATTAGTTCAAAATTCAGATTAAACTTTACAAAATCCGTATGTACTGAAATATGGACATAGAGATACCATTTCAACATAAAGTCAAGTTTCTGTCATGGCATACATCCATAAATACAGTCACGCAAAATATGTATTACCATCTAAAATAAGATTAAACTGATTTGACTACTACATAAAATATCTACAGGCAGTAGACCAAATCCTTCAATCATCCAAAGTCAGAGCCGATTTCCTGAAATCTAGGTGACAGCATGAGTAGTCTACATGGACTTTACAAAGTGAGAAAAATTTTTAGCTAAGTAAAAAGTAATTTCTTTGACACTTTTGTCCAATAGAAAATACTTTAAAATGTCTTTCTAAATTGCATTGCTTTTTGTACCTAAAGCAAGATCTCTGTTTGAGATCTAATTCTGGTATGAGAATCAGCAGATAGGACAGATCATGGAATCATAGAATGTTCGGGGTTGGAAGACACTTCTAGAGATCATCTAGTCCAACCCCCCTGCCAGAGCAGGATCCCCTAGGGCAGCCACACAGGAACGCATCCAGGCAGGTTTTGAAAGTCTCCAAAGGAGCCTCCACAACCTCTCCGGGCAGCCTGTGCCAGGGCTCCATCACCCTCACAGTAAAAAAGTTTCTCCTCATGTTGAGGTGGAACTTCCTATGTTCTAACTTAAATCCATTATTTCTTGTTCTATTACTGGGCACCACTGAAAAGAGATTGTCTCCTTCCCCTTGACACCCACCTCTCAGATATTTCTATACGTTAATAAGGTCCCCTCTCAGCCGTCTCCTTTCAAGGCTAAACAGCCCCAGATAATTGGCTGAGCTGGGGAGAACCCACGCTACTCTCTCGGCTGGATACCTCAAGCAAACTTGTGAATGTTCAGATCACTAAGTAACCCAAGGCACAATATAATTAAAGAAATTAGACATCACACACAGCCATCATACTCGGATGACTCTCGAATAGTATGTATAATATACATGTTTGGTCCCTCTGTGTTTGGCACAAAAGTTGGGCTCCTCACCACTTGAGTAAAAGCTAGAAAGACATTTTAAAGCGCAAATATGTCAATGTTGCTTAGACTCTTTAAAGCTTTTTTGATAATTTTTCACATCTTATTTTCCCCTACAAAGGGAACATTGCTCAGCAACACAACAAGTAGGTTCAGCTGTTATTTTTATATATGCAGTAAACAAAAACATGCTAAGAAATTTATTCTTGTTGATAAAACTAATAAAATCTGGGAGATATTCACAGATGCAAGAAGGTTCCTCTGTCCTTCTTGAGCTCATTAAGAAAGTGAATAAGGAAATTACCTCTTCTGCCTAGGTATTCAATATCAGCTTTATCTGGAAACAGCATGGTTTCATTAGTATCTGTCACAACATCAGCATTATATTAGAAATGGCTTGAAGCCAATATCCCAGATACAACAGCCCCAAACCCTGTGAAAGACCAGATACAGGTTGTGCAACACAGAGTGCCTTTTCATCTTATAAATGATGGTTTACTGCTGGTGCTGCTGGAAAATTTTGGTTTCTTTTTTTGGTCTCAGCTATCTAGGACTTCTTCATATAACCCATGGCTAACAATGTAATTTTCTAGGCTAAATTACTGAAAACATAATGATATTTAGAAAGTAAAAAAAAATAAATTAAAAAAATCACTGAATTATATTATTGCTCAGTATAAATATTTGCCCAGAAGTGTTTCTCTAATCAATATTTAAAGTGAGTCAAAGAAGTTTAATAGCTAAATCTTGCTCTCATTACATGTCATCATCCTTTATCTGATATCTTCTGAAGATATAGATCCCTCAGAGGTTGGGAGAAAGCAAACAAGTAATTTCACAAAAATTTCATAAGAAAAAAACCCTCTCATTTAAAAAAATATAACAAAACTTGATTAACATTTCCATACATTCAGGATGGCACTAACATAATGAAATAATTTCTTTAACAATGAAATATGCTTTGATCTTATTATAGGTTTCAGAAATAATTATATCCTGTCAAAGCACAAAAGAAAATTAAAATACAAATGGTTCACAAACAAATATTATTGTAAAGCATAAGGAATATATGGATAACTATTTAGGACAAAGACTGTACTTAGGGAGTGTGTGTAGACATGTGCACATGCGATCACGCATGTATTATTGTGGTGCCTACCAGAAATGACTCCTGCTCAGGTGCCTGCTACTGCTGCCCATATGCCATTGCGACAGCCCTGTGCCAAAATTCAACTTAAATCTGTATTTGCCCTTCAGTTTTCAGTGTACCAATGAATAAAACATATTGCTGTTTTCTTTCGGTTATGAAGATACCTCCTGTTTTGTAAGAAGTGTTCCCAAACCCTCCCATACACACATGCTATCAAATCGGTTTGCAGCATGAGTCACTGATGAGAACGAGCATTGAAGAACTAGATGACAGACCCTTAAAGTACTAAATAATTTACTTATGGCGTACTTGTCTCTTACAATGCCAGCTCTCAATTGTGAAACCGAAGGCGTAGGTGCTACCCTAGACACTGACCCAAACAAAGGTCTCTGCCCTGAGCTGCTTACTATGAAAACACAAAGCCAGCAGGAACTCTTAGTATTAAGGGACAGACAGAAAAGCCAAGGAAACAACACTATCAGTGGAACAGTCAGCAGTCTCTAAATACCAGCCGGGTTTATTAATTACAAATTATACTGTGAATGTGCTGGGTTTAGTCTCAAATGCTGAAAGCTGCCTAAGGGAATGAATGCCTAATTTCTGCAGCAGCTCTGTATCCACATCAAGTTTTCTTTCACATACATCAGTTGAATTTCTAGGTAAAACAGAAATATTTTTGAACCCACATAAATGCACAGACTGTGATTCACTTCATCCATTAGCAGATGAAGTGATTATAATGTTTTTTTGAAATTCAATGCAAAAACATTATCCCCAAAGCTTAGGGATATCTTTTAAAAATGTTTAACACTTGAAAGTTCTAGTTAATATAATATTTTCCATGTAAAGCTTGATCTGCTGTGGCAAATTATCAAAGATGGCACAGACCTCTCAGATCAGCAAAAATCAAATGAGTATTCGTAGTCTCAGGAGCCTTTTGTTGTGAAACTGGGAAAAATACATTGGCACACAGGTACGGTTACTCCATTGCCTCCTCTGCAAAATCGTACTTGTGCCTCTGACAACTAAAAAAGTAGTGACAAGCTTAGTGCAAAGATGAGCAATCAAGAGTTAGGAAAACAAAATAATTAGATAAAAATACCGTGAATGAAAACGAAATCTAACAAAAGCCATAACGTATCATCAATAAAGTGCCCAACTTTGCTTTATGGCCATCTCCTTTACGGGCAGCATTGACCTACTATTTAATTTCACATTGCCCAAATTCTTCTCTGGTAATGGAAGCAATACGTGCTTTCTCTATATTACTATACTTCTTCTGTACAATATTACTTCCATACACTGGCACACTGAAGGCTGGAAGAAGCAAAGGACTATGAGAATATGTGTCATGAAGATACAGATATAATGGCACCAGAGTTTTAGCTGTGTTAAAATGGATCCCTGTTCTGTTTTGGACTCCAAATAAAAGTGAAAAAAATCAATCCTGAACTATCATGAAACATGCATTCTTGACCTCTTTCAGCTAACGCCACTTAAAATTTGCACATCACAAATATCAGTCAAGTTTAACTGCTATCCAGCTTGGCTTTTGTTGTTGTTCTCCAGTCAGATCACAGATGTCAAACACCAAAATAAGCTCAGCTATCTGATAAGGCACAGGGCAAGGCACAGGGAATTATGGATTATGCAAGTATACTATTTTTTGCAACATAGGCAAAGATTAAGTGCTATACAGTAATATAAATTTACTAATAATGCCAAGAACAAAGGAAGGAGAAGAAAGGTAAACTTAGATTTTTAGCTCTGCTGTTAAATTTTGATAAAATTCTAGGATCTAACTCAGCACACAGTGACTTCCAATAGTGAAAGAGGAGTGTGGGACCAGCCAGAAAGAAGCTACAAGCAGCAGAGGGGCAAGAAGGTGTCCCCTTGGCTTCAAACTATTAATTAGCAACTAGCAAATCTGTACTACGGATTCACTGCTCCAGCATTCCTCCTCCAGAGGTTGCTGCTAGTCTGCCTCATTATCATCTGGATGGAAAACAAAAATCTTTCCTGGGAGTTCTCTGCAACAGTCTTATTGATCAAGCTCCCACAGTTTTAAATCATTCTGTAGCTTTCACTCCATTCTGCCTACCTTCCCACCCCTGAATAATAAAAGCTTTGGTGGATTTATGGGGGTGGTGCAATAGATGAGGAGCATTTGATAAACACCATAGCATAATACAGCTTCTATTTATGCAATGCCCTTAGCTTCAGAACATTTCACATGCCAAGACAGTATTTAAAAAAGCAAAATTAAACTAATCTGACTTTGTTCTTGCTTGTATACTGCTTCTGCTACCCTGAGGAATCTCTGCCAAACACATCCAAATGTGTTCTTTCCTAGCTGTAGTGAATTTGAAATAACGAGGGAAAAAAACCCAGTGAGCAACGATGGCTCCCTTTTCATCATCCTTTAGGTTAAAGTTACCCAACAACTTCAAAACACATTGTGTGTTATTTTTTCACAGGCGTACATCTGAGAGATGCAAATCTATGTAACACTTTTTTAAAAAAAAATAAAAAATGAAAATTTAATTTCTACTAGAAATAAAACAGAATTATCTCTCATTGTGAAAGAACCTGCCCAGAATAATGGATCCTTATGTCACTGGAACAACAATAAAGGCTTAGGCTTAAGAGTACTATAGGCTTAGCTGTGTTATTTTGAAACTGGGGGTAACTGGGGATTTTTTTTGAATGGGTCATGCATTAAGGAGACACTAAGGGTTAAGTTTCCTTAAAGGATCCAGGCAAGGGAAGATTCAATTTATCCACATGGACCCTGAGGTCTCCTGAGGGAAAATGGGCAGATAAAGAAGACTCAGGAGAGATATTCTGAAAGTATAAAACTAATTATTATTATCCAGAAAAAAAGTTGAAAGTGACTGATACCACTTCTTTAAGAAAGACCAAGATAAGTGTATGTAAGAAAAGAGGAAAGAGGAAAATGAGACTAGGCCAGCTTTTTGGCAACAGGATCAAGTGATAAATTTCAGTCAATAGGGATTTTCAGTTGAAAATGGAATATTTCAGGGGGAAAAAAATGCAAACCAAAAAAAAAATGCCAACCAACTCAGAACATAACGTTTGCTACAGTATCCAATCAATATGACACTTTAAAAATCCTACAAAGGGAATTCATGTCATGCATAGAAATGTTTTCTTAAGTAAAACATTAACAAGATTTTATTAGCTCAAACTCAAAATGCCCCATTTTGAATTCAAATCTTCATTTGCAAAATGTAGATTTCACAAATCTGCGAATGAGGAGTGACTAGAGTTCAAGGTCTTTACTATCTTCTCCATATTACTATTTATTTAACAACCTCCCTGATCGGTTTTTAGTCTGTACATGGTTGCACATCGTATGATTTCTAGTACCTTACTGCCAGCAGCGGGTGGACTGCCTCCTTCCAGATCCACAGCACGGCATCCTCACTCTTCCCTGTGACCACTTTTAAACAAGTGGGATGTTGCTACAAACGCTCCTCTTGTGCAAGTCGAGCTGAGGGAGGCCAGTGCCTGCTGGTCACCCAGTGGACCCTGCCCTGTGGCGTTAGGGGTGTCCTCAGGAGTAGGAGGCTGCAGCTGAGCCTCCAGCCTCTTCTGCAACCAACAGGATATTTTTGCTTTCTGCATTTCTTTCTTGCCTGGATACACCATTCATTCATTACTGAGAGGAAACAGAAAAAGAGGAAGGAAGTTACCAGGCACTTACGCTTCTGATTCAACAGGTGTGTAGCATTGATTCAAGGGTAGCACTGCAGGAAAGAAATTAAACAGCTACACTGGGATGAGTTCATTATGAAAAATGGGAATCTCAGATCACTAATGTGCTCTAAACACAATATAAACTATGGCAGGAACATGTGTGCTATTTTTAATATCCCTTCTTATTCCCACCACAAATAATTACACCTTGCTACATAATGATAACAATAGGTTTAGTTTTGATTATTTGAATTTTACTATTTCACTCCCCTTTGCCACTCCCCTCCAAATTCTTGTATTGCGTATTCTTAAATTTTAAATGGGATATATAGATTTGTGTTTTGTTTGTTTCTTGGTATTGTTTGTGAGGAGCATATTTTCTTACCCGTCTTTAGAGAAAGTACTAATTTATTGCACAAAAGTTCCCACTGATTTCAATCCAAAGGTTCACAGAGTAAATTACTAAACAAAATTAGTGAAGGCAGAACTTTTGCATTTGTATATGCAATTAGCTGTAAAAACAAACCAAACCAAACCAAACCAAATCAAACCAAACCAAACCAAATCAAACCAGATATCTGCTTTGTATTTCTTAGTACTAAACATATACATGTGTTCCTCTAGCATTTACAAAAAGTAACTGAAATTTACTCAGTGGAAATATTTAAAATATTTTAAGCCTGTTCTTAACTACCTAAGTATATTCTCATTCAGCATTTCACAAATTCTTCTTTATTTTATGAAGTAATATTACTGTATAGATAGATCTCAAATCTAGAGCTGTAACGCTGATGAAATATTTTCTTGATGAGTCTTTTTCCACTTCAGGAAGTCGTCTCAAAGAGGCAGGGCCTCCACATCAAAAACAATGACTAAGTACAGATTTGTCCTGAGAATTATAATAGGTTAAAAACAGCCCAAGCTGGAGGTTTCAGCTGTACATAATTGCAACTTTTAGCAAAAGATACAACTTACCAGGGGACCATCCAATAATTAAGACATGAAAAAAGGCTATAAGGAAAAGATGTAGCTTCCAGAATTTTATTGTAAGAGTAAACATGAAACTGAAATGTTTTTGTTACTCTGCAGAACTGAATGTAATATTTAACATATCTGACCATTCCAGTTTTTTAAATAACGTTCTCCTAGTTCTCAAATAAATAAAACAGGAAATGTAAAAATGCATTTCCAAAGAACAAGCACAGATTGATATTCATCCCATGCAATTTTAACCATCTAAAAGTTAAATATTTAGTGTGAGATAAGTTTCTAAGACCTACTGAGAAGGCAGTGAAGAGCAACTTGCAAGTATTTGAAGCGTCCATTCTACGGTTTGTACACTATCTGGGGAATACGACTATGAGCTGTTACCAATGAGCTGTTTTCTCCTCTTCTAGAGGAGTTACATGTGTAAATACATTTTTGGTTTGGTTTTCCTTTTTTTTTTCTTTTTGCTATTTGTTTGCTTTATTTAAATTGTGATCTGCTTTTCCATCGGAGTCTGTAAGATGTATTGCCTTCTGAAGATGCCTCTCTCTCCATTGCCTGCCTGCATGCCTTAGGTGAAATGCCGCTTATGCTCACTTGGAGTAACTAAAATGTAGTAAACCTGACTCACTAACAGGTTCCAAAATGCAGTGATATTTTAAATCACTGAATATACCAAATTACCAATGTGTGATGCTGGTTTTAGTAGATGCCAAAATAAGAATTGTTGTTGGCCAAATGTCATAATATTTTTAACAATGATCATTTTTTAGGAAGCTGAGTTATCAGAACACAGAGAGGTCAATGGAATGATAAGCAGTGAGTTGAGCACAACTGCAGTAAAGGATCATCCATTTGAATGGTCACAGTCAGCCAAATGTACAGTAATATAGTTATTTATATTGTCTAATGCCAGGATATAGGTAACTGGGAGCAAAAACCAAAATATTTTTCTTTGAAAAGCAGTATTACAAATCATAAAATATCTACCTAGAAATTATAAATATCTATCTCATAATTTCTTCATGCATTGTTGTCACACTAACAGTTAACAAAATTCTCATAAACCACAAAACAGAAGCAAGAAAGAATCTCTCCCTATGCAAAATTTTGGTGAGACCACACTTATAACACTTATTCACACTGCAAAGAATGTGTGAAGTAGAAAACTTAGAAGAGAGCTACATAAGTGATGCAAGGTTATATAAAAAAAGCCAAAAATATGGGGCTGAAGGTGCTCCAACTAGCTTATCACAGGGAAGGTCAAAAGTGTGGGTATTTACAAATGGAAAAAATATATCCGAGAAACAGCTTAAAATACACTTCATAAAATCTTTGAAGGACACTATTTTTGTGCATAGGGAGTGGAAATTAATTCTTCAAGTGTGAGCAGGCAGGCCAGAGATGAACAGTCAAGGAAAAGGAAAATTATCTTTAGTGTCATGCATACGCCCTAATCTGGGAACCTGTAACTGCAACCAACTTTAGGTTCTTTTTAAAGTTAATGAAAGAACCAAGCACCTTCAGGGGACAATTCATCACATTCTAAATAGAAGCCTGAAATTACATGGAATGCATCTGGCCATTCCACACTAGAACAAGGGCAAAACCAACTATCTCAGGCTGAGGTATCTACACTTTATATGTCCAAAGTCAGGTGAGATGTATCCCAGCCTGTATTACTCTTTAGAGCTAGGCTGTCTTCAGGAGTTGCAGTGTTATCACCAGAAAACTTATAATCTGTATTTTAGTTTCTCCTGGGGAGGAAACCTTATCCCCCTTGCCTGAGTATGAGAGTGTAGAGAGAAAGAAAGAAGGAATCTTTGAGTAGCTTAGGGCAGTAGTGCATAATCAGTAGATTTTTCATTTCAGCTTTCAACTTGAAATTACAGATCTAACTTCCATTTGTGACTGCTATGACTGTACTGAGATTAGCATTTATCATATCACTTTCCACAGCTGGTATCAGTGAAAATATTTATGCACACAGTGAGAGGAGAAAAGTATCTGCCAAAACCTGTGGGTGCCACTAAAAACAACATTTCTTTCAAATTTGTGTTTTTGTGCAGCGCGCAGCACAATGGTACTCTGCTTACAGTTGGAAATACCAGGCACTTCCATAATAAAAAAAAATAAAAGTAAAAATAGTAATTGTCCTGTAGTAGTAATTATACCTAGAGTAAATTAGGCACTGTATGTACAACAGAGTATTAGTTATGCCACCTCAGTGGGACCAGAGATGTTGACTTTTTAATGAAGCCCCACTGTAACAGATGCAGCTGTAAAGTCTAGTCTTAACTTTAAGCTTTCCTTAGATTTTCAATAAGCAGATATAGTGCACATGAAAATAAAACCAAATAAAATATGAATGTGCAGATCTCCCTTAGGCTTAGCCTAGAGATAGTGAACCAGTTTAGAGTTTCAAACACTATGACGGTGGCAATTGTTCTTACACACTTTATTCACTCGGAGATGATGGGGTGCTACCAGAGCCAGACAACTAAAAACCAGACGGATTGTGGAGTCTGTGCCAGGTCATGTCAACATAAATTGCTGAATGAACTGTTCCTTCTTACCACCATTGGCAGACAATACTTTGGGGGTTTTTAATTGCCATTCCTACAAACTATAGAAGGGTTTGTGTGACGGTGATGGAATGCTGACCTCACCAAAGAAAGACCAGTTTTACCCTGGTTAATGAATAATAGTTGCCATTTTCTGTAATTGTTCCCCTCCTTTACTGTCACAAATGGTCTTATGATAATAATCATAGTATATAATCTGACACAAGTGCTCTTAAAGAAATTTCTAGTAGAGGACTGCAGCCTCTGTGGGAGGTAACTGTCGGAATTATCTTAAACCACTACCTGTCTTCCACTACAATAGAAAAGGCCTTTAATCGAAATAATCCTTTTTCAAACGAGCAACTTTTTTTTTCCCTCTGCAATTCACTCATCTTAAAAAGAGCACTATAGCTTTTGTGCATAACTTAATTCATTCTTCAAGACAAGTACAAAATTTGTCACTGACATTTAGCGCCAGCCGTAGGCAATGGATAAAATGAACTAGTTAGCAATTTAACCTGTAAAAAAAAACAGAGTGGGATGAACAATTTTCTGCCATCAAAGCAAATGGCTAACATTTAGCAAGATTTTATTTTTATTTTTCAGCCCATCCCATCCTCAAGAAGAAAGAAGTCAGGCTAACATTTTTTCTGGGTCCTAAATCTTCCTCTCAGCCTATTTCTTTAATGGTTTAAAGTAAATGACTATCCAGAGGATAATTAGGCACAGTGCTGTCGCATCGTGTCAGGTCACAGCTGGATTTAGTCAGCATTAACCTTTGGGGAGAATTGGAATATCAGTATCATTTAAAATTAAAGACGTGCAAGCAGGCATTTCTGGAGATGTTAGAAAAGTAATTGTCTGTAAATTGTTTGACCTTGAGATTTAATTGCATGCACAACACACATTCTAGCAAGAACCCTGGACTGTGTTCAGTCTCTTTGACCTCCGTACCTCTCACTTTGCAGAACCCTTTAAGCTACCTGTGGATTTTTCTGTAAAATATTAAAGATTGTTTTATACCGAGAACAAAAGCTTTTAAGCAAGACCTCTTGCAAACAAAACTGCTAAATAGCTGTAGTATAGATCTTACCTATTCCAATTTCACTCTTTTTATATACTTAGAAATGTTTATATGTACATAGAAAATACTCCTGGTAAAGAGCTATGCTTAATTTTTATTCCCCCCCCTTTTTTTTTTGTACTAACAAGTTTGCATATTATGCCTTATTCCCTTTTTCCCTAATGAGACAGCTTATGCTTTCAAAGTCCCTCAAGCTAGGCAAATCTCTCCTCTGCTTCCACTGTTAATAATGAAACTTCATAATTATACAAATCCAAGGTGGCCAATCAGCTTCTCGGGCTGAGCCTTCGGGTACCTCATGCATTATTTATGTTGCACTCGGGCCTGTGAACTCACTTGCTTATATTAGAAGCCTAATTAATATTTAATCACACATAGAGAGGGCACACAAAGCTGTTCCAGCCCCCAAAAGAAGTGCAAGTAGAAGTGTACACAGGTGCTTTTTTGTTTCTGCACGTGTTTCTGCACATTCAGACACACCGATTAGAAATAATCCTCTCAGAATGGGAAGGAGGAAAATCTTTGAAGATGCTAACATGTGCTGATAAAGATATACAGTTGTAAGAAAAAGTATGTGGACCTTTTGGAATTTCATGGTGTTCTGCATTAACTTGTCATAAAATGTGATCTAACCATCATGTAAGTCAAGAGTAATGAAAAATATAATGTGCCTAAAACAATAACACAAAACCAATTCTGATCCTCCATGTCTTTATTGAACAGACTCATTCAACATTCAAAATGCTAGTGGAAAAGTAAGTGAACCCTTGGAATCAATAACCGGTTGATTCCCCCTTGGCAGCGACAACCTTGACCAGGCACTCCCTGTAGCTGTGGATCAGAGCTGCATATCGTTCAGGAGGGATTTTATCCCATTCTTACCGGCAGAACTGCTTTAGCTCTGTCATATTCTCTGGAGGTGTCATGTGTATGGCTCTCTTCAAGTCATTCCACAGCATCTCTGTTGGACTGAGGTCTGGGCTCTGACTTGGTCACTCCCAAAGGTGGATTTTGTTTTTCTGAAGCCATATTGTGGAGGATTTGCTCCAGTGTTTTGAGTCATTGTCCTGTTGCATCACACAAAGTCTACAGAGATTCAGCTAACATACAGGCATTCTCACATTATCCTGAAAAAATTTTTTATACACTTGGGAATTTGTCTTCCTCTTACTGACTGCAGTGACTGCCCTGATGCAGCATAGCAGGCCCAAATGATGCTGTTTCCTCTACCATAGATTACAGTTGGGATGATGTTTTCATGATATGCAATGACCTTTTCAAGCCAGATGTAGTGCTGTGTGTTTTTTCCAGAGTTCAGTCTTTTGTTTCATCAGTCCACAAAACATTTGGCCAATACAACTGTAGAGTGTCAATGTGCTCTTTCACAAATTTCAGGTGTGCAGCAACATTCTGTGTAGTAAGCAGCGGCTTCTTTCCTGGTGTCCTTCCATAGACACCCTGCTTGTTCAGTTTTATGTGCTGTAGACTCATGAACACAGATGTTAGCCAGTTCCAATGATGCCTTCAACTCTTCGGCTGTCACTCAGGGTTGTTTCTTTACCTCATTGATGAGTCTTTGTTGTGCTCGGGGTCATTTTGACTGGGTGCCCACTTCTTGCTAGAGTAGTCACTTTCCCAAAGTGTCTCCATTTGTAGATTGTTTGCCTAACTGTAGACTGGTAAAATTCTAAAGTCTCTGAAATCACTTTGTAACCCTTACCAGCTTTATGCAAACCAACAATTCTTGATCGCAGATCGTCTGAAAGCTCTTTCTAGCGAGGCATGGCTCATACAAGCATACATCTTGTGTGGAGCAAATACAAAAAGTTGGAGCGGTTTTTATCATTCAACGTAGCTCCAGTCCACACCTCCAAACTCATTTTCTTAACAAGACTCCAGGTTAACCTGACTCCAGTTATCTTTTTGAAGTCAACTCAATGTTTCTCTTATTTTTCCACTAGCATTTTGAATGTTGAATGAGTCTGTTCAATAAAGACATAGAGGATCAGAATTGGTTTTGTGCTATTATTTTAGGCACATTATATTTTTCATTACTCTTGACCTAGATGACAGTTAGATCACATTTTGTGACAAATTAATGCAGAACACTATGAAATTCCTAAAGGTTCGCATACTTTTTCTGTCAACTCTACATAGTTTTGATCCTGACTGTAAAAGGGCTTTCTCAGGTGGTGCTGAAACTGTTTGAGAATCTCCATGAAGATTTCAGCATATGAAAAGCAATGCCAAGCAGAACCGTTTAGGCTTCTTGGTTCAGGAATCACTTTCTACATGCCTACAGTCATCCTTTCTATATTCCTGGGGCCAGACTCTCCATTCACACTGGCACTAAGCCGTCAGCTGTAAAGCAGTTCTTGTTTTTATGAAAGTTAGTGAGAAATAGCAATAATATCTCCAACTACCTTCATTTTTTTTGGTAGTTGCCATAACCTCTTTCCTAGCATGGGAATGCTGGAGAATCCCTGCTGCTAGCTTGTGTGGAGAAGAAAGATCTTGAAACCACCTTATTTATTATGATGATGATTTAAGTTGTATATGATGCCACTTGTTACTGGATTTTTTTTTAGAAAACTTCCATGTCAGCTGATGCTGAATCACTTTCATCCTCACCTATCACTGCACCTCTACTAGCAAGATCCTTAGTTGTTTGTTACTTCCTCTGTCTGCACAGACTCTGACAGATCATGCTACAGTTTGAAAGCTTTTTGACAGAAAGGGAGATCCATATCTAGAAAACTGTCTGATAACATGAGTCAAAGCAGTGAGAAAATGATCTTTTCAGCATAAATTCCACATTTCCAAAGAAGACATTAAATTTTCTGAAGTTGTTATCCTCTCAGCCCATTGCAATCTCTCCCCACCATTGTGCTATTGCTTTTAAGGCAGACAATTAAGGACTTAATCTGACCTTCCTCTTTAAAACATTACTTTTACTTGTTTTTCACTAGCATTGTCACCATGACAGTAGCAAATAGGATTTATGGATTTTATTCCAGAATCTGCTATCAAAGCATTAATGTGGCATTGAAATGAATGATCTTATCAATATACAAGGTGGCTATGATAACCAGAGATGAAAAAAAACATAAATCTTTGTTTTGACGGCCAGAAGAAGACAATTAGGAAGAAAAAGAGTGAGCACTCTGGGTAAGGTCCATGAGGTGATCTTTCACCTCTGCTCAGCATTGGTGAGGCCACACCTGGAACGTTGTATACCAGTTCTGGGCTCCCCAGTACAAGACAGTTGTGGAGCTATTTGAGAGAATGTCCAATGAAGGGCCACTAATGTAATGAACGGACTGGAGCATCTCTCCTATGAGGAAAGGCTGAGCGCTGGGACCGCTTTTCCTGGGCTAAAGAAGTCTCAGGGGTATCTTATCAATGAGTGCCATTATCTGAAGTGCGGGAATGAAAAAAGAGGGAGTCAGGCTTTTTTTCAGTGGTACCCAGTGACAGGGCCAAGGGGACAACAGGCACAAACTGAAACACAGGAGGGTTCCTCTGAACATCCTGAATGTCAGGAAGCACTTTTCACTGTGAAGGTGACCCAGCCCTGGCACAAGTCAACCAGAGAGATTGTGGAGTCTCCATCCTAGAAGATATTCAAAAGCTGTCTGGATGTAGTCCTGGGCAATTGCCTCTAGGTGGTCCTGTTTGACCATCGGGCTGGACCAGATGACCTCCAAAACTTCCTTCCAACCTCAACCATTCTGTGAGTGTGAGACAATTTTAAAAAATATTATCCAAGACAAAACATCAAAATTCTGTCTAATATTTGGCATCTCCTTTTTAAATATATTTTATTTTTATTTTATAAATTTTAAAGCAAAAATTTAAAAGCAAGAAGTTTATACATTAAAAGAAAGATTATTTTTTGTTTTTCTGGAATATTTCATTTTGAAGACAACAATGTACAGTGTTCTTACTTTTCTCTCAGCTTAGATTTGGTTGAAACTATCCTCTGAATGTAAATCAAAGATGTAAATATTTATAGCTACTTCAAAAATCCACATGAGTAAAATTTGTTAAAATCATATCTCACAGCTCTGGTGGTATTGACCTAGGTTCAGAAACTCTGTCAAACTTTAAATTGGTAAGGAGTCTTTATAGTCTTAAATGAAGTGTGCTACATGGATAAAAAGTATTAAAACCGTTAAACAATTAAATTAAGTACTATAAAACATTGCAACAGTTTTTCAAGTGAAGCAATCCTTCCTTCTCCTTCTAGTCTCACTTCTCTCTTAAAATCCAGATTCCAGAGCTCAAATTTGTCATTACATCAACTTATGAGGTCAAATAGCCTATCAAAGCAGTCTCAAAACTAAACTAGATCTCAGTGGTGTAAAATACTTCTGCTAAAGCAACAGATGTAGGAAACTCTATTACTTCATACGTTTGAAATTGAAGTTCTTAGAATCAAACTGCTCTTAAGAAGCCATGTACTGCCTCTTGAGGCATCACTTTGACTTGCTACAGAGTAAATTGATGGAAATAAATGAGTTGGCTCACCATACCCTCCATACATACTATATGTATATAGCAAATGCATAGACAATATATTGACATCAGTTTGCTAAATACCTCCAGCATCCACTGGAAAAACAGACATGCATATATTAGTTTAGTAATACGTTTTAAATTAAACCAAATACCAATTTATCTTTTTTTTTTTCCTTCTTTCAGGGACACAAAAAGTGAGGGACTAAATGTATGCCAGGAATCCTGTACCGAGCATCTGGCAAATTTATGGGGTTTTGCATCCATTTTCCAGCGCTACAGTCCCAGAGGTGCATGAAATGAGAAGAAACATTTGTTGTAGTTCCAGAGAGAGTTTGCAATTTCCTAACTCTTATTTAAGATACTTTGATTTTAAAAAATAAAATACTCGCAACCATGTTTACATGTTTACACTATTTTCTGACAGTGACAGTGGTCCAGAATTTGAAATGAATATGCTTAATGGGGAACACT
>NW_009714405.1:105712-106455 GCF_000703405.1 Apaloderma vittatum
TCGTTAAGAAGACCTAGATGAATCACTGGTTTTCTTTTTTTTATTCACCTTTCTTTTGCACTGTAGTTACTATTTTAACACCAGGCTAGGTAAGTCTAAGGACAGACAGAGCACTCAATAATATCAGCATTGCGGAGGTAAAATAATTTTTTTTTTTTAAAAAGTGGGTTGTTTTTAGAGTATTGTGCAAAAATATTTTCCAGTATTGTTCCACACTGTGGTTGCTTGCTAAATGTACCATTACACCAGCAACTTCAAAGCTTAAACTTGATCTCCCTAAGACCCATCTACTAAACAGGACAATAGGAAAGAAAATCATCTACCATTACTAACTTCCATATTCCATTCCAGTTTCAATCTAGGATTCTTCTATTAACTGTATTCTCTAATGGTCTGGTCAGCCTACCATTAAATCATTCAAATAAAGACAGGGGACCTGATTCTCAGCTGGCATCTATCAATATAGTTTCGTTGATTTAAACAAGGCTATACCAATTTACACCTCCTGTGAATCATGCCCATCATTTCAATCAGAACAATTAAATGATTAGTTTCCTAGTACATTAGCATAAATCGCCAATAACTAACGAGTGCTCATAATTCTCTGCCTTTTTGTAAAGCCTTTCTCAAGCACAGGAAGATTGACCAGGTAGAAGGGTGAATACATAAGCTATTGTCACATATGCGGCTGAATAGTGTTACACAGCACAGCCAAAACCATGGAAAAGGTGTACAGTCCTGCT
>NW_009714405.1:106486-127543 GCF_000703405.1 Apaloderma vittatum
CATTCCGGCTGAATCTACAGCTGAATCTACAGTTCAAGAGAATGTTTAGCTGAGATTTAAAGAATGAATTTGCTATTCTACAGTAGTACAAAATAATAATACTGCAATAAATGGCCTAAGAGGGTATTGAGTTTATGCTATAGAGAGACTAATGTGCCTTTCTTTAAGAGAAAACATTGCTCCAGAAGCTGAATATTTGAGAAAAATACCAGGTTTTAACAAAACTAGGATGAGTTAGCAACCGCCATACAAAAGAAAACATCTGTTACAATACCACATATGTAAACAAATGAAAGCTCTTGCTGTAGCATGGCTCGTTAAAAATCTTGACAGTATTTTCTAATTGTCAAAGATTCACCAGCTGTGTTAACTAACTCAGCACCACCTAAGGTATGCTCTTCTCCCACCACAACAATTTCTGGGCTTCAGTGCAAAGCAGGGATTTTTTCTCACTTTGCCACAGGGGGAACACTTTCTGGACACTTGGGTATCTCCACGGGATGGCAAGGAGGAGAGTAATGAAAGTAATGGTCACAATCCCAGAAACCTCTCCTTTCTGAAAAAGAAAAAATCCCAGATTTTCTTGCACATCAGTCCAAGACAAAGGGATTAACTCCACTGAAAATCAAAACCTGTAACATAAACCGTTTTCTTCCCATTTAAAAGGCTTGATGTAGCACTTTGTCTTCTTTAACAACCACATACTGCATAGGAAGATAATAATTTTTAAAATACTAATTTAAACATAAGACATTTTTTCCAGTTAAATAAAAGCAACAGAATGGAAAAAATCACCTAGGGATAAAAGCTCATCCCAGAACTGCAGTCAATATAATATGCTAAAGATGTGCTGTAAAAATTGAGATGGAAATAACTGGTTCAAAACACTTGCCCATAGAATGAGGTGATGTAAGTCGGCAGACATTCTTGGATAGGATCTGTTAAGCCTGTACCCAGCCCAGCAAGAGGCATTTCCATAGTTTCCCTAGATTTTGTGTACTTTAAATTTCAAAGGTACAATAATATGAAGGGATTTCTCATAAAATAAAAGTACACTCAGAAACATCAAGTTATATCTGCTCTGTTCATAGCTTGCAAAATATTTGAAGAAGCTTAATAAAGAAAAAACAGACTTTGGGAAACAGAAACGACCATGAAATTACTACCAGTTTTTCCAGACTGAAATGGGAAATTAAAAAAGGTGAGAATGAAAGAGAGAATCCAACTGTAAGGGCAGGAAAAGAGATGAGAAAAATGAGAAAGATTATGAAACTAACCTTACTCTCAGTCAAAATGCCATTCAGCAGCCTTGGTTTCATTCCTAGAAAGTACCTCTATTAAACACATTTTTACTAAAAGTGAGGTTTGTTGCCCAGCTTGACTTTACCTTCTAAAAACATACATATATATACAGTCATACAATCAATTTCTAACTCCTGATCAGAATAATTCATTTTAAATCTATATGGGTTTTTTTTTTTAAAAAAAAACAACAGCAAGATCTGCTTGGAGTTTCTATACAAATCTAGGAATATCAAGACCATGAACTTAACTGCAGGTGTTCCCAGTGTGCATTATCAAGAACAAATTCTTAGATATAAATCTAAAACACCACATACCTTTTCTATAATGTTTTTAAGAGTTCTGCTGATGAAAAATGGATACCTGATATAGCTAGGAAACTTTGTCGTAAATGAAATTTCTAACATACTTGTACTTATACACTTGGATAAGGACATATCGGGAGTGTGTGCCCAAGCATATACTCACCTGAGTTACACTTACATATATACATATATATACGTATGTATGCTTTTAACAAAATCTTTAAAACTGATTCAGCAATTAAACAGGGTTTTTTCAGCCATTAATGAGTAAGCAATATGATTGATTTCTGCCACTATCCAGCTTTCCTAGTTTTACTTTGAGATTCAAATCCACCATTATGCAAAATGTTTACTAATCCAAATAAAATAATAAAAATAAAATCCAAGTATACTTGATGTGTTTCTTTTGTTTAACTGTTGTAAAACTGTTGAAGTTTTGTGCTCACTTAAAAAATCTCTGTTAAAAAGCTGCCAGTTAAAACTATTTTTGCTACAGTGTTGCTTATTTAAATGAATGGCATACAAATTGATTTTAGGGAGAGCTTCCCTGGTGTTTCATGTTGTTTTCATAGCTGCTACAGCGAGGCAAAATGTACAACAGGATACAAGAAACTTCGCTCTGGAATGGTGGAAGACTGAGGTCAAAACTGCAAATTTTCACTCTGTTTTCCTACAAGTGTCTCACACAATTTAAGTACTAGTGATATTTTCTACTTGGTTATATTTACATAGAAACATTTCTGCTTCTACTCTCCCCTGAAACTCAACGGGAGACTTTCTGTTGACTTCACCTAGGTAAGGATGAGGCATTATACAGCAAAAAAAAGACATTGTTCTTGATGACCCACAGCTGGTGTGCATGCACTTGCCTTTTCAAGTTTTACTCTTTTACCACCTCCTTCCCTCCCATTCTAGAGAAATGCAATAAAGTCTGTATGTTCTCTACAGCCTCTGTCTTAAATAGTGGGGAAGGAAACATAAGAAAGAAACCGAAGTGGCTGCCACTATATCCTCTATTCCCATCACCTAGCAATACAATAAAAAGTCTTTTTTGCAGGCCAGAGACAAGACTCACGTGCAGTCTATATTACAATAGTTATAAAAATAAAGGAATTGAGCTGACTCAAAATACAACTGTATGAAAAAGTCCTAACATACCTTTGATTCTAATGTAAACCTCTGATATATAACTATACTTGCTATCTGCTGTCTTCTCTAATCTTTACTGAGTGCAATGCTATCACTTAGAATTGAAAAAAATAGAGCCAGAGTAAGCATTTCTTTGCAAAATATTTTGGTCAGGTTAGAACTGATGAGACTCTCCTATACACTGGGGGCAGCTTCACTGTATTTAATGAGTGTTTTAATTACAGAACTTCAAGTTAGTGGTTTTAAGAGAAAGCATAACAGTAAGTTTTAAAGGATATCTTCACCTACGCTGTTTCTACTAATAAGTTAGCAGGCACAGAACGTGAAATGAAATTTTATTGCAATCAGTGTCAAGAGTTTAACATTTTGGATTTTAGTCACTAAATGTCATTCAAGAGTTATACTTTGAAGAAGTGCATTCCAGTGTGATACCTAATTGGTAGCCTTTTTCCTACTTAAAATTTTGCTATTTTGTTGCCAAGCATCTGCATACTAATAAGTAACGACATTTAATGAGAGGCAGCACTCCAAAGTACCACACTCGACTCTCTGTCTTTATTCACTGCATCATAGTAAAAATGTACACTTATGTCAAAGGGAAGTTACGCCTTTAAACTGCAACTCTAGACTGCAACTAACATGCTGAAGCAAGGATGCCACAGTTACACATAATTACCATTTCTACAGGAGCCTGTTTCCTGTGGTGACAGTAGCATATTTAAAAGACAGCATTTTCAGTCTTTGATGTCACTTTTCTCATACAAAACTGTTTTTTCACTAAGAGCCCCATCCAGTAGCCCAGCCCTATCCAGTAAAGCACTTAAGTATATGCTTAGATCCCATTTAGTTCAAAAGAACTTAGGCACATGATTATGACTGTTTTTTTCCTGAAAAAGGATTGAATATTTATGTTTCAAATGCTTTGTCATATGGGAACCCAAAACAGGAGCATAACTCCTAACTGCAATACTACTAATACTCCTGACTAGCCAGGAATTTTAGTGGCAAGTTTTACCATGTTTTACAGGTTTATTTTTTCCAAACAGTGTTTCAGTATCATCTTGTTTTATCACATAGCACATGCTGTAAGCTTATTACAAGCCAACAAAAAGTTTGAAAAAATATTAGGCTTAATCATATTTGAATCTTTAATACTTTACCAGTGCTTCTCATGGCTTAAAGACCATAAGCTCAAAATACCACAGAAGCTTATTTTTTCATATATATGTGAAACGAGAATGCTAAGAAAGGTATCTGCCTCTTATACAATAGGTTGTAAACCAGACATTCACAGAGAAGCCAGCAGAAAAACCCTTCCTATGTCTCCTGCATTTCTGTTTCCATCTTACGCTTTTTCTTATTCATAATCACTGCAACAACAACCAAAAAAAGGTGTTTTCCTGGATAAATATTACAGAACAAAGAATACAGTGTGTTTGGCCCTATTATACTACCATTTTTTTTCCCTGCACCCTAGCTATAAATAGTGCCCAGATTGTACAGCAACAGGAACTGTCATCTATTACGCTTGTACAAAACACTTCTGCGTTACTCAAAAACTGAGGAAAATCTTTTTAGCAACCCCATCACTGAAGTCAACCTTTAGAGAAATACTAATAACTCAGTGTTGTTTGTTGTGTTGTTTTGTTGTTGCTGTGTTGTTTTTTTTAAATTACCATTCTCATTATAACAGTTTCTGGAGGTTTTAATATTTATACACCAAGGGTGACACATTGCAAAGGCTGTGTCATCGTCATTCTTCTAACAGAAAACTGGGTGCAGTTTTCCTCAGGGCCCTTCAGCAATTTTCCTGTCTAGGTTAGACGATAGTGGCTGTTGAGGTACACACAGTGCCTTGCCTCTTCTTCGTAAGCCCATTACATTTTCTTTTTTAGGGTAATTTCTTTCAGCTAGAGCACAGAATTGAAAATTTGGAAAGTATTTTCCCTTTCTCACTGGGCCACAGACTTCTTGTGTGGATCTTGAGCAAACTGTGTTACTTACTCTACCTCTGCTTTTCACATCTGAAAGGTAGAGATAAAAGCAACAGGAGCACTTCAAGACTTAATTCATTAAAACGGGCAAAGAACTTCCAGGTCAATGAATGGAGGCTGCTACAGATTAACATATTAATAGTTTTAATAAGTTATTTGTGATCTACTTTAACTGCTGAGAGATGTTTCTAAACTAGAAGCAACAGGAAAATGTAACACTCTGTTAGTGGTACACAGGTCCAGTTTTACAGACTAGTAAGTGTAACCGAAAGCTATGAAGGTGTTTCCTCTGTTTGGGCTGTGTACCAGAGCACTGACATACACTCCAGGAACAACCTTCTTCGGATGGAAAGTGGAAATAAAGCTAAATGCAATACTAATACATACTTCATGTTTATACACACATAGATGGTACACACACAGAAAATACGTGCGTTGAGATACTAGTCCAAAGAAAGATTTTTCCTTGATCGTGTTACAAGGCTGTAAATCCTCAAGCCCAGA
This sequence comes from Apaloderma vittatum, assembly GCF_000703405.1. Lineage (NCBI taxonomy): Eukaryota > Metazoa > Chordata > Aves > Trogoniformes > Trogonidae > Apaloderma > Apaloderma vittatum. The sequence goes on from NW_009714405.1 coordinate 111,741, forward strand.
GATACATGTTTTAGAAATGCTCTGAAATAAAATGCCTGTAATTAACTAATACGTGACTTTAAATAAGATCCTTTTATTTAATATGTCTTCATACTAATGCACTGTATTTAAAGAAAAATAAAATAGTTAACAGAGGAAGAAAATACATTTATATTTTTTAAAATAATAAAATCTGCTGTATTCCAATAGCATTTTTCCTCAGGATTTTTTCCTTTTAAAAATAAAAATTCCATTTTCCTGTCTGAATTCAAAATGATTGACTGGAGCACAATATTAAGTAATAAATAAAACAGTCCCAGTGCCTGAAAGACTCCTGAATAAAGAGAAAATTATTTTTGGATTTTCCTTCTGATCAGATATGAAATATTCTGAAACGCCACCTCTATAATTTGATAAAAAGCTTGATATCCCCAAATGAAAATAGGATTCAGCACTTTCATTTTTCTGTCTCTAAAGGAACCTCTAGGTAAACTGATTTTAAAAAAATGAAAATCTCAAGCATAAAGGTGGGAGTAATGAAGCAAGTTTAAATATGCGCTGACCTTTGAAATGAACTGCATTCCATGTTGTTTGGCCAAGAAGCTGGCTGTGTTGCTGTCTCCATCAATTTCCACAGCATAAAAGATGTGGGTTTTGGAGCTGCCCTGCTCTCTGGTGGATGTTGATAGGCATCGCTGCAAATACACCACTGCTGACAGCAACAGCCATATGTTCATTGCTCTGAAATATTAAAAAAGAAATCCACAAGGGATAAAAGTGTAAGCATCTTCTTTTGTTGTTGTTGTTGTTCACCGTGAGAATTTACCCAGAGGTGGCTGTATTTTATTTTCCCCTTCTTTGGTTAAAAAATAAAATCCTACAATCTTTTATTTAGTAGCAATATTAAACTAAAAAGAGGAAAACAAACCTAAGCATATTCTTTTTGGAAGCTAAGAGTATTATGCTGCTTGATCATATCTAAAAGCAAAGTAATGTTATAGGATTTTATTCATACAAATTAAAAAATAAAAACATACACTATTTTGCAGCTTTATTTATGTAAAAAATTCCCTTTTCCACTACTGTTTTATTGTATAAGTTTCACTGGTTTTATTCAGGGATTTGCTAATCTCAAGTTGTTCACTAGACCTAAAGGTCAAATGGCATTCTCTGAAAAATTTCAGTGTTTGATATCAAAATGGAAGATTGCCACTTGTAATAGTAATTTTAATAACAAACACTAATCTAAATATCTGTAAACCTAAGTCCTTCTGTAATATATTTTATCAAATACTAGTTTAAAAGACAGTCCTATGATCTAATCATACAGTGCCTAGAAAAATGAATGATAGAAAGATGGCAAAGTCAAGATTACACATATGAGGAGTACTACAGGTATCTTAATTAGGTAATATTCAGACTTGTCTGAAAATCAATTCTGTATACACAACTCTTAGGCACTAGATCCTGGCTTTAAAAATATGACAGTAGTATGCAATGAAATTATCATCTGTGACATCCTGGTGTTTCATGTGTGATGAAACAACAAGGGTAGCCTTTAAGTAGATGGGCTGTTAGGTGCGAACAATGGTAGAAATCCAACTAAATTTTCTACCCATGTTCCCATTCTTTTATGTACCTGTTAAGATCTGCACAATAATAGAATTTTAAAATTCATTTTGAAATGGATGGGACAATACAGTTTTGCCTGTTACTGGTGGTCATGTTCATTTATATGCTTGTGAAGTCTGCAGCAATTATTATTCAAATAGACTTTTAAAACGGCAGTTAGATATAAACTATCAGTGGGACCATACTAATAGGTAGAATTAAACCATTGTATCAATCCAATCTTTCAAGATACACATCTGACTTTCCTAAACCATGTCTTTCAATGGCATCCTTCTTGGAAATCCAAGGATTAACACAAAGCAGGCAGTGACTGAATTCCACCCCCACACCCAGTCGTAGCTCTTTTTAATATTAGGTGCAAATTAAGGTGCAACAGAAGAAAACTAGTTTATCTCATATCTTGCGGTCCACAATAATATAAATCTACAACCTTTAATAAATACTGCCAGACTGAAAAAAACATACTTAAGAAATCTGCACAGTTAAAAATAAAAATCAGATCTTGAATGAGATCCTAATAGCTAGATACTTCTGAAAAGGGGTAGTAAATCCTATTATATGGAATCCTTACTAATTACATTAGAGTGTTCGTGGATGCCGATTGCCACCTGAAGCACAGACAGAGCCTCACAGAGGTGGGTGATTTTTTTAGCCCAACATACATAGTCTAAATTTCAGACTTCTCTTCATATCTTGGTTAAATATGTAGTAGGGACACTACTGGTTTTGAACATGAAAATCAGTCTTTTGGAACACCAAGGTTTGGGGTAGTGGGAACTGCAATTTATTTCTAAGCAATCAGATTACATCTCTATGAAATGAAGCCCAGTAATCAATGGAAAAGAAGACATGTAGCTTATGGAAGACTAAGTTTCAGCTCCTACCTATAAGAAGATGAAAATTTCATCAAGTATTGTCCAGGACAATGCATGAGGATAAAGTTTATTTAGCTTGGTGTTTCCTCTGGTAATGTAGGTATACTTTATATGGGCTATTTACTTATATGGTGACTGAGTCAGAAAAAAAAAAAAAAAAGGAAATTACAGCTCGGTCTACTCTAAATACGATTCCGAATGGATTTCAACCAAGGTCTCCTTCTACCAACTCTAATGCAATCTAGAGCCATTTTGATCTCCGAAGCCAGCTCAGGGCAATGCAGTTGGCCTACATTTAGAGTAAGCCAAAGGCTGAGGAATTGGGACTGCAGTGAGAATTGAGAGGAAAAACCTCAAATGGATAATATAGACCCACCCTTTATAATACAAGCAAAACAAGAGATTTACAGAACAAAAGATCAAACTCAGTCTATCTAGAATGCCCTAGATCATAAGAGCACTCTTTCAGAAAACCAAAAACGCAGGTTCACCCCCATGCAGAGAGACGTAAGGGTAGAGCACCACTTTGCAGTAAGGGACTGACACCACTGTAGTTTTGGTAAAAGTGTTTTGGAGATACTTTGTCCTCTGATACTATATTCCTCGACATTCACTTTACTGCTTTTCAGATTAAACTTTTTGCTAGTATGAAAGTAGAGGTCTACAGAACTTTTAATTTTTTCAGGCTGATAAGTTTGGCAAATTTGACCTGACCTGTAAGAAGCACTCTGCAGATTTTTGGTTTTTTTACTACCAATCAATTTTCCAGGGGAAAAAAAGAAATAAAATACAGAAAAAAAAATCTACAAAAACCACAACACAAACATGTCTGAGAGGCATTTCTTATACACTGGTGGCTTATGCTAACTGTTACTAGAACTGGAAAACAAAATGCTGGGAGACTAAACAGGAAACAATATAAACAGCTATAATCACTGAAAGCCTCTGCGATTCATATATACATTAGGAAGCTTAAACTACCAATATAAAATTATCCCTATGTGACATCAAGCTGATACTTAGAAAAACACTTGATTGACAAACTGGAGGAAAAAACCTCTACAATTAGTATGTTTCAGATGTCTGTTTCTGAAAAGAGATGGTAATACTGCAAATGTGTATTTTCCCAACAACTTATATTTTCCTTTAGACAAAATCACCAATTGACTGGATTCTTGCTCTCCATGAAATTATAAAGCCATCCCAGAAAGCGAAGCTGCTAAACACACTCACAGCCACCTTCAAAAGCAAAGTCAACAATTTAAACAATATTTCATAGGTACAAGTAATGGACACATTTGCAATAATGACACTGAAGGAACCCAAAACAGGTGTAGTTCCACAACAGTCATTACCTTTTGAAAACAAAATACATTATTTCACCTTTAAAAAAATGTATGTACTTCTATGTGGAAACCTTTGAGTCTCATCCACAGTGGGGAATAAGGACTTGAATCACAGAATGTCAGGGGTTGGAAGGCACCTCAAAAGATCATCTAGTCCAGCCCCCCTGCCAGAGCAGGATCACCTACAGTAGGTCACACAGGAACGTGTCCAGACAGGTTTTGAATGTGTCTAGAGAAGGAGACTCCACAACCTCCCTGGGCAGCCTGTGCCAGTGCTCTGTCACTCTCACAGTGAGAAAGTTTGTCCTGATGTTTTTGTGGAACCTCCTATGCTCCAGCTTGTGTTCATTTCATCACAAGATGAAAATTTATCCTTACTTGGATAAGATAATAAGGTTTGGAAAACTGCAGTGACAACAAGGTCAGGAGAGAAATGTAACTGTCATAAGTCGAAATCATGAAGATTCACCTGCACAAAGTAACTGCCATCCCAGGATGGATCCTGTATTTTTCCCATATCTGTGTGAGAGTAGAAGGGGAGAAGTGACAGCAAGGGGATACTACTGGGCATGAGCAAAGCTGCTGATTTCTGATAGAGGCCTTGGACTGACTGATTAGGATGACTAGGACTGAGCGAGAACTGAGCACCTGGGCAGTGGGACTACTGCTTGAAAGCAAAAGAGAGTACAAAAGAACCACAATACCAGGGACAAAAGGAAAGATTGAAATAAAGCAATGATTTGCATACCTGCACTTCACTGGGACTTCAGCTGATACGAAATTAGTTGGTTCAAGTGACTTGAAGTACAACTGGTTAAACAGAACTAGAAAAATGTGTCAGGAATAATACTGAGTCTGGAATGGTCCAACATTAGATGAAGAGATGTGAGTGATTTAGGGAGGGAGCAACTAGAGACACAGAGAATTTAAAGAAATACAGAGTGCTGGGCAACAGCTGATTACAGAGAAAAAAATACCACAAGGAAGAACCAGAGATTATCAGGGCAAAGAGATCTGGGGCAAGGGTATTAGTTCTGAAAGAGGAAAGGAATAGAGAGAACAAGTAACAAGGAAAACTTAATCAGGCTGTAAAGAACAAATCAGAAGACTCTTATCATCTTCAGGCTAACCTCTAAATCTTGGTGTTCCACTGAAAATGGAAAACACAAAGGACCCAGGTGTCTTAATTCCACCTGCTGAGCCACAGGGATAGCTAAAGCCTAGTGCTTCAAAGCGTATGAGTATGTTCCTTAAAATAGTCATGTTCTTCATATTTTTATTAAATTCTGCTGTGGGAGGGAAAGGACGGACTTAGGTTTTTCCTCTTGGTGTGACCAATACAGTAGTATCATACAACTAAAATTTCACAAAGTAAATGAAAACTTAAAAATTTTCTAAATTGCACATATGTAAGAACAGAATAAGGTTATTTTTAATAATGTCTGATATAGTTAAGATCAAGTGAAAATATAAATTAAATACATAATATCAATTAAACACACAATTTTCTGTAGCTGCCTCTGCGTAGCCAGTAGCTGCTATAAGACATAATGTTATCGGGGTTTTTTTTAAATGCAGCTGAAGTTATCCCACAGTGTACTGCAAACTGCATACTTGTTACAACAACTGAATCTAATTATAAAAAGACTAACAACAACCAAAACAACCCTCCCAAGACTCTTCATAGTTTCTGTATTAATGAAAAACTGGCTTTCTAACAGATCTTTACTCAGTAGACTAACTAGGATCAGTGCTATGGCAGTAGTATTAATGCCATTAATAACACTGAATCTTTTCTACAGAGTCAGTAGCGGAAAAAAACCATGGCTTACAAATTACGAGTGCTGAGAATGTTCTGGGTTTGTTACATCACAGATTTCAGATTAAGTTCTAAATACGAATAATAAATCCTACAACAAATTAGCACGTTCCTCAAGCTATTACAAAATGCACACTTATGTTTTTGAATTGCAATTTTGCTAGGTAGGCCCATACACACAAAAAAATCTGCTACATCGATATTTGTAGTGACACACAGAAAAATAGTCAGGCGTGACCCTTTCATCAGGTGACTGAAGCTAAATATGGTTTAATCATATTTAATAGTAAAAACTAGTGATTAACACCAGAAATATTTGCGAAAGTATTGAAGAAAAATACGTGAAGGAATAGTAATTTTTCACTTTGTGTCTGTTGTTTTACAAAACAACAAAATCTAACAAGGAAAAGAAACAGGAAGAAACATTGAGAGTGGGTTTTTTAAAAATGAAGAGAATTGGCTTTCTTCTTGTATCATCTTCCACTGAGAAAAAATTATTCCCCTTAATTGTAGTGAGCCATTCTCTAGTTTTTGAGGAAACACTGCAAAAGAGCTGAACCACATGCACCACTTTCTGAATTATGAACAGTTTTCTTACAGGCTTTGTATCATATGCTGACCAAGCCCAGTTTTGCTCCAGTTTATGAAATGTGACAAGACCACAGTTAAAGCTGATCTATGCCGCAGGCTACTTGTGTTGTCTACTCAGATTTTATGTCATAATGCCAGGAGCACCTTCTTTGTTGTCTTTCATTTATTTTACGGAATTTTTACAACACTGGAGACAGAGGCAAGAACCGGATTTATGGTATTGTTTCTCCCAGATAAGAATAAGCACCAAACCATGAGGGTGTATTCAGAAGCATCTCCTGTGATGTCTTACACCTGGAGAGATGGTGTGTCACTGATTTTGGTTTTTTCACGGAAGAATCACTGAAGAGTATGTAATAATGAACAGATCTTTTTATTGAATTTTTTCTGAAGCAGTATTTTTTTTTATTTCAAAATACATTGCAACTGGCAAACACTTTTGGAAGGATTATCTTAGAAACCGTCAGCATTTTCGAGCTTTATCAAAACACTTTGACTGTACTAGAAACTGAATAGAGTTCAGTTGGTGATAGAGCTTGGAGCTTACGACACTTTCAGAGGACACTACTGAGCACCAAGAAACTCCAGAGATTAGCAAATTCTGTTACTAGTGTTTAATCTTGAAAACAGGGACATTTATAATCAGGTGCGTTTTGTTCCTTCAGTTGCTACCATTTTTGTAGGAAAATAAGAAACAGTACAATTACACACCACTCAGCTGGATTGATCTCAAATTATTTTACAAACCACACACACAGTAATACAAGAATAATAAATCTAAAATATTAAAAATACGAAGACACAGCTACCTAGGAGTTTGGACTGGCCAAACTGATTAAAATACTGAACTACTATAAAATTTCTGGAACCAAAAAGGAGGAATTAGTTGTATCTAATCAGTATGTTAATGTGAATTAAGCGGTACCTCTCCAGCCATGTGTTATGTACAGTTCATTATAATTGTTACTATCTTCTGTTAGACTATAAGAAATATTTGAGGGGGATATGGCAAGCTTTCAGGCATGTAAGACTTTACTCCAGTCTGAAGTAGAATTAGCTATCTCCCAAGCTAAATAAAAGTTGAGAACAATTGCTCTGATTTTAGTTTAATCAAACTTGCCAATTCAATTAACTAAAAGACAAGCCACTTCATAAATATGAGGAGGAGAAATATTAGAAAGTGAAAGACAATACTTTTGTTTCCTCCTATGGGACAGACAGAGAAAGAGAGAGCAAGAGAGACACAAGTAATTTATTAGCTGTGCGGCATGGAAAGGTTATCCTGGGGTGGCAAAAATATAATGTGCCATAAAACCAATGTCTCTGTTGAGTCCATGGTTTTTAGTGCCCAGTAGAGTTATGAATTTTAGTTCCAAGATTATCTTTTGAAGGTATTTTGTATGTTTCCCCTGAGCAGCAGAGCTGAGAGGTCAGAGATGAAGTAGCTGTTCTGGATTAAAGCAAATGTGTCATAGCTATGCAAGCTGAAATTCAAAATTCAATAAGGCTCATATACCTATCCTACTCCAAGGTTTTTTTTAATTGCCAAGAACATTCACTCCTAGAAAAAAAAAATAATGTGAAGCTCTCACCTAAGCCATTTTCAACTTTTAGAAAAATGTGAAATAAACCTGTTTTAAATTGTAGCTGAAAATTATTAAACTATGATGGTGATAGGACCATCATAGAAAATGTAAAATTTATTTATGATATTGAGCTCTTGCTTCTCTCTGCTCTGCAAAACTGAGACAAAACCCAGAAGTCTTGAGACAATCCTTTACTTCAGCATAACTTCAAGAAACTCCTCAGCTGATTCTAAAGGACTTCCAGAATCCGTATTAACCTGAAGCTCAGTCCACATTAACCTCAGGGTCCATATTCACTTCAGGGAAAGATGAGGAATGGCTCAAAATTTTTGGTTTAGAAGAACATTTTCCCAGTGTATGCAGAGGCATAGCCACTTCAAACATGTTGAAAAAATCGTTTGAAGGTCTGAAGATTTCATTACTAAGGTACCAGCAGCACTGGTTGTGCTCAGAAAGCATTCCAGGTTGAACTCCTTCAAGAGATCTTTCTGGGTTTTTTTCAGAGAGTAAATTCCAGCTGCCAAACTGTATCTCAGACTTGCTACACTGTAGAGGTTTAACCACTCACTGGGTGCTTATCCTGCACTTAAAATTGCCCAAATTAAACTGTCATTCAACGGATGATATAATAGATAAATTAAGTGTTCTAAATTACATAGGCTGTCACGCACACTTCTTTGTGCTTCATAGCTAGTCAGTAATAAGGCTGCAAAAATTCTTATGAGAAAGGTACAGATACCAGAAGGTACCAAAGGGGAGAAAGAACAGCTTCTCCCCTGACTATGCTGCTTCAAGAACTGAGAACAACAAAAAAAAATTGAAAAAGGAGGTTCCAGACAAATTAATATTACACATTTAATACACATAAAATATATCTAGAAGTTTATATATGTATGAAAAAAATAAATAGAATAAACAGGAGACAAAGTGGAATTGTACAAACAAGGCTTACAATGAGAAAATGCTTAAATGACTGAGTCGTGCTTTAAAAGGTTTTAAGGGGCTAGAAAAAGCTTCATGAGACACAACTATTATATCCAAAAAAGTATATTTTCATGAAGACCAGCAGTCTTAATACTAAGTCTAGAACGAAAAACTAAAGCATTTAGAACAAAATCCTTTTGTTATTAGACCAAAAGATTTCTATCCAGCCTTCCAAACAGTGTGAGTTAATCCAAGGCTCTTTCAAGGTTTTGGCTTAAATGTCAACCATGTATTTCCAAAATATCTTTCCCTTATCTTAGAGACAACAGATTTTTGGTTTTCTCTATAGTAAGACTTGATCAACTCAGATCTGGTTTAACTAGTTAGAGTTGCATATGACTACTTTTGTTCTGTTTTTGAAGTAGCTCAGAAATGCCTCTTTCAAGTTAATACTCATGGTAGTATGATACGTAAGAGAAATAAATGATATCTGCATTTCAGTTTGGGGCATTCATTGTCACTGCCAAGCAACTTGCTGGCATGAGGTTTTATTAAAAGATAGTCCATCTACAAATTTTCTTCCTTTCTGTGAAAAACAACAGATAATTCAATCAACACCAACACAGAACTTCAAGAAGATTCACATAGTAACATAATCCCCCACAGTCACCAAGCAAAAAATGTGAAGCAGCTCTTAAAACATTTATTTATCTTATTTTATTCCACCACCAAGGTGACAAGAATCAATCACACCATACAGTTCTGTGTACATGGCCCATCACTGGCAGCATTCAAGGTCAGGTCGAATGGTGCTCTGAGCAACCTGATGCTCCCACTCACTGCAGGAAGGGTTGGACCTTTAAGATGCTTTTTAAAGGTCCCTTCCAGCCCAAACTATTGTATGGTTATATAGCTTCCAGCAAACAGAGTCTATGTGATATGGTTAAACTGTTAAATTTCTCAACCTATTGAGAAGCGTTTGCAGCACACAAAAAATAACTGATTGCCATTTTGAGAAATTTTGAACTTATGTAAACCAGACACCATTAATTGTTACTTTAAAAAGAAAGGGGAAAAAAAGCAAATTTATGTCAGCACCACCATCAATACGAGGAACATCATCTCATTGGACATCCCACGGAAGACCCTTTTTTACATCTAATGAGCAAGGCAATAAAGTCATATCCTAAGGCTAATAAGGAACCTGTTCTAATTAGCTGCTCAGAATCAAAGATATTTAAACATATTGCACCAGAAGCGTAACTTGCATCTGGTTTCATGAAAAAACAAGGATTCCATACATAGAATACCTGAAAATCACAGAAGCACAGGATTACCTAGATTGGAAAAGACCTTTAAAATCGTGTCTAACCATTAACCTAACAAAATGTGATTGCAAAAAATCAGAAAGTTAAGGATCATCTTGAAGCTTCTACAGGATATTACACAGAATCACAGGATGTGATATGACAGAATATTAGGCGATTACTTAGCACATGAACTGAAACATTTGTCTATAATTTAGAAAATTAACTACATGATTGTCACGGGTTTGAGTCTGATGGGGTTTTTTGTAAAAAAAGTGGGGGCAGACTCATGTGAAACTTTGAGAGCCTCCTCCACCTCCAGGTAGAGTTGGACGTGCCTATGGCCAGGGCCAGGCCAATCTGCACTTCTGCCATCAAGGTATTTAAGAGGCGACCCTAGTGTTCTTTCTTTCTCTTTTGGTTTGGTCTTGTGTTGAGCTGTCCTGTCTTTTCTGCTGGAGGAGAGGGAGGTGAGAGAAGAACTCAGGAACATCAAGCTGAGAAGAAAGAGAGGGAGAAGAGTCCCAGAGGAGAAGGAGAAGGAGAAGGAGAAGGAGAAGGAGAAGGAGAAGGAGAAGGAGAAGGAGAAGGAGAAGGAGAAGGAGAAGGAGAAGGAGAAGGAGAAGGAGAAAAGGAGAAGGAGAAAAGGAGAAGGAGAAAAGGAGAAGGAGAAGAAGGAGAAGGAGGGTGCCGGAGCAAGACCTTTCCCTGAAGCCCATGGTGGGTGAGATGGCAGGAAGATGACTGCCTGCCAGCTTGGGGACTGACGGTGGTGAGAGTGTCCAGGATGTGTTGGTACATGCAGAGCGCCATGCAAGAGGGGAGAGAGACTGAGCATCAGTGGGGAACGTGCCCGAAGTGATCCATGGCCCTGATGGACTCACGAGGAGGAAGAGGATTGCCTCCTGTGAGGTGGACACCACATGTCAGGAAGGAGAAACTGTGAGGAGCCCTCTTTCTCAAGGAGGAGCTGCCATGGACAATGAGAGGTGGCCAGATAGGCTGCACTCCCCACCCCCTGCCCCCCTTGCACTGTTGAGGAGGAAGGAGGTACCTGAGTATATGAGTGGGCTCGGGCGGATGAAGGGTATTTGAGATTGAGTCATGTTTATTGATGTAGTCCTCTTACTTTCATACTTTGTAAATGGTGGTGGTGAATTAAATTTATGTTTTCTCCCCAAGTCTCACTGGTTCTTTACCCATCATCTTAAACAGTAGATTATTACCCTCCTTATCCTTAATCTCAAACCCTTGAGCCTTTTTAGTTGAATTGTCTCCCTCCACATCACTGTGGAAATGGGGGTGGGGGGAAGGAATGAGCTGAAGACCATGTGGTTCTTTGTCCCAGTCGGTTTGAACCACGACAATGATATAAAAAAAAATAAATCGGAATGCAAATAATAAAACATGGATGTAAACCCATTATTCCTTCTATAAAAAATGCAAGGGGAAAAACGGTATTAAAAAATAAACTGCTCCCATTTTGGAAATGATTGTAAAACAGAATCAGTAGCTCAGTGTTAGGCTGTCTGAGACCCAAAAGCAAATGATTTGCCAAGTCCTTCTTCCACTAGTAAGTTTATCATTACTAAAACAAGATTACCAAAAATTAAAAAATTATCTTATATTCAACTTTTTAGCATCTATTTAATTTACTGGAGCATACTAATCTTTTCTACAAACTTTACTGTCAGTAAGAAAATTCCAATGAGAACAGTATTGCTTTCTTGTAATAATTAAAAAAGGCAAAACTGGCTTTCAATTTTTAATAGATTTGTTACTACAAATCATTCCCCTGAGAAATATTCTGTACAATCACAAAGGACACCAAAATCTGAATCTTGCCTAAGAGTCACAAAGAGTTGGAAATGCTTCAGAATCACCTTTAGCTCAACAGTGATTTCTACAGCCAATTAAACAGTGGAATTGATGGACTCTGAGAATGCCATATGCTGCCCTCTGCTGAAAAGATGATCATTATGACTTGAGGTCTTAAGGCTGGAAGGTCTGACAGAAGGAAAAAAATAAGTGGAGGATTCTCTGATTTCAGGGATGTGGGTAATTCCTTCAGGGAGAAAGGAAGATTAAATGCTCACCTGGGCAAAGAAAAATTTCACAGAACATATGGAGTACATGTATAAATTATCTTGACAAGAACATGAAGTCAGCAAATTGGTTATTAGAAATATAACTATTGAGAATTACATTGATCATATTCATAAACGTCTTAAAAATGGCTACCTGTCAAGCAGTTTAGATCTAACGTGTGACTTACTTTAAAGACATTATAATATAATGAGGAGAGTCTTTCAGAGTAAAATTTATTTTTTTACTCTGTCTATTCTGTGTTTATTGATTGGTACATATAAATGCAGATGTATATATTTCAAAGTCAGTGTGAGAAAGTTAGAAATAATACTCCTCTTAAATCAATAAAAAACGTTTACACTCAGTTTGGAATATTTTTCACTTTCACAGACTCTTATATGTTAAAAAAATACATACATACATACATACATACATATATATATATATATATATACTGGGCATTTCACTAAAGCTTACTGTATCATAGCCCAAATAATAGATGCACAAAAAGTTCTTTGCTGCAGCAATACAGAGAAGTTCTTTGTTGCAGCAATACAGAAACAGGCAGACTGTTACATCCAATAAAACTATGTGTCATGAAGCATGAGTCTACGGACAGTATATATATGACTGAACTTGTCAACTAATAGTCCAAGTCTATGGTTGTAACTAAAAAAAGAGAAAGATACTTAAATATAATTTTCTTCTAAGAAGTAACGCAGTCACACTTCCTTCTAAGGCAACACAGTAGTCCTGCACTACTGGACAATACAGCAACAACAAAAATTAACTGGTATCTCAGTTATAGTACAATCACATTTCTACTTTTACTTGCAAAACAATAGGTGCCACCTAGAATAATGTACAAAGTGAAGACTGAAGTATTGTCATAGACTATGTTACACAAGATTTTATAAAAACAGTTGTCCTTTTAGCCTAGATTTCCCCTGCTAGACTCCTTTGTTATGACTGTATATATCAATTTTTCCTCTGAATATTGCTATCTTGCTGACATCATATATACCCCATTATAAGACACTAGAGGTATAATATACACCATATATATAATATATAGAATATACATTATAAATATATTATACAGAATATCACCATACACATATTCACAGACACGTTGTTGTTCCCTGGGTTGATTGCCATGGAAGAATCAGCGCAGTGCATTTTGAAGCAAAGTAACAGAGAGTGTACAATGGCAAAAATTCCATTTAAATGATACACTTGATGCCTATTTCCCATAGACAACAGGTATTAACTGGTGTTCACTATCAGCATCATAGTATGACTTATCTTCACCCTGTTTCTACCCTCATATATCTATAGTATAGTATAGAAAGGGTGAGATTTCGGTTAATGTTTTTGGTTAAAATGTTATCATTGCCTGTAATGTTTTGGTAAGTGGGAATATTGTTTTAATTTCATGCATAATACTTTAATTTAAGAGGATTCTACTACACGACAATCAAGGGAAAAAATGTTGACGGATTATTAGCAGCCACTTTTGGAATACTGTCACAGTTGATCATCCTTAGTGATAAAGATTTGGTCAGACAAAATGTTAGTATACATAATTAGGAGTCTTTACATTATCAAGGGATGTTATTTTTATATTAACCCAGAAAGCAAACTATTTTTATTAAACAACTTAATTGTAAAGAACAGCGCATATAAATGTGAGCTTGGTGGGGATGAACATCATCCTAAATCAAGAAATAGCAGGAACTGCACAAAATATTCTGGATATTACTGTGTTAATCATAACTATAAATATCTCAGTAGAGGGATGGAAATGAAAATAGGGGAAAAAAGATGGGTTTAAACAATTTTTGTGCCCTACAACTGATGGCTCCTACAAAATTTCCAGTATTCATTAGAATAGCTGCATAACTGCCTTCATTTATATACTGCTTCTCAGAAGCTAGGGGAAGCAGAGAATAACTAGGGAGCCTGATCTGTTTCAGCTTTGCAGAGGTAAAGGAAACAGATGGATAGACATTCTTTCATTCCAGAAAACTGTGTACTAGGTGAGGTTTCTTTAATCAAAGAACTAGATTATCTATCCAAGATTTTATATAGTTAAAATTGTCACAGTTTGAGTACTTATTTAGGACAGCATTTGCTCAAAATAAAAATGTGACCATAGTTATATCAGCACCTATTGACAACCACCTACATTTTTGTATACGTACATTTTATACACATAACTTAGTCCCTACCTGGAAAGAATGCTATCTTACAACCAGTGAGCTGCAGAAATTAAGGTTTTAAGATAAAAAGTGGGCTTCCCCAACTTAATTCTGCATGCTTTTTTTTTTTTAAGGGAAGAAATGGCACACTAGAGTAAGTTAAAACCAGATTGCAGTTTGCTAAGTCTGTGACATCCAAAGGCGTCACTTGATGGCCCAGTTCTTGGATGCAGAAGGGCAAGTGACAGGTCAGGACCAATGCTGGCAACAGTGCTGGGGGGCTGAGAGACCCCCATTGACTCAAAGAAGAGCAGAGGAACAGTTCAAAGGGAAAAGACTTGCAGTTCGGGGAGAGACCAGAAGCTCCACAGCAGCATTCTCTGAGATGTTCTCAGTACCAGCTATCGGCTCAGCGTGGAAGTGTCCACGCATGCCTGAATAAATGACACCAGGAAGAAAGGTATATTAAGAGCTAGTGGCCAACAGAACCTGTACAGGAGAACTTTTCCTCAGGTCAAAACAGAAGGAGACTGCTCACACTTTAAAAACCTACTAGCTCCAGGAAAGTTGAAAAGGGTTACATCCCTTGCAAGGGCAGCATCCAGCATAATAGATCTTTTAAGAGTTGTTTCATAAAAAAAACCTCTGCATAAAATCCTACTTCTTCATAAAACCTAAAAATCTGAGATAGAAAAGTAAAATTCAGATTAAAAAGTGAAGAACAATCACAACAGAGCAGAGAAGAATATAAAAATGAAATATTTATGCTTCTATACAAATGCTGGAATATTAAAAATAAAGGATTTAAAACAATTAGATTCAAATAAGGAATTGACTTTATGGCTATATCAGAAACTTGATGGAAGAAGATAAATCAGTGAACACTACCATCAAAGTGCATAAGAAAGACTACTTGTGTTGGTGGAGTTTTATTGCTAAAAGTTAGAGAAGTTTTAGAATTAAATCAGATACATAAGTTACGTGAACCAGGAATCCATACATGAAACGAGAATGCAAAGGCAGAAAACAATAATGGGGATACCTCACCTGATCTCCGCTAGGCTGTCACCTTAATGCATGATCATAAGACTTAATTTTCTTCTCAGCAGGTCTGGGGTGAAACAAAGAAAATAACCCAGGAATGAGAAAGCAGGTGGGCTGAGATAAAGACAGGGAGATTGCTTACTAATGAGTGTTGCAGGCAAAACAGACTCAACTTGGGGGCAAATTAACTTAATTTACTGTCCATTGAAATAAAAATGTAATTACTAATTCAGATAGTTGAAAACAAAAAGACAAAACATTAAAAAACCCCACTTTTCCTCTCCCCGTGCTCAAGCTCATCTTCACTCCTGCCCTCCAGACTTCTCTGCACTCCTGAGCAGGGCAGAGAAGGATGGGAGGTTACAGTCACTATGCAGAGGTCCCCCTCTACCGCTACTTTTTCTCACACTC
>NW_009714405.1:127574-137039 GCF_000703405.1 Apaloderma vittatum
CTCTCAAGTAGGCTCTCCATGAACTGCAGTTCCTGTCAGGAAAATCATCTCTGGTGTGGGGCCTCCACAGGTTGCAGGGCATATCTGCTCCAGCACCTGGAACATCTCATCCTCCTCCTCCGACCGTGATGCTGCCTTTGCTATTCCTCTCACTCTTTTTGCTGCTTTCTGCTCTCTTTGTCTGGTATTTTCTGGCCCTTCTTAAATATATTATCACAGAGATGCCACCAGCTTGTCTGAGCAGCTCAGCTTTGGTGAGATGTGCGTCTGTTGCAGAGTCCACCGGAACAAGCCATGTAGGAAATATCATCAGTTTTCACTGTGAAAACTGTTCAGTCTCACTGGGATTTGTGTTGTGACCTGTGCTGTTCAACAGATTCATAAATGATCTGAAAGAAGACTGAAAGGTTACAAAGTTTTCTCACTTTGATAGCAAAGGTAATGGTTGTTTCAAATATCATGATACTCCATGACTAGGTAATTAAAAGGCAGAAGAAAATTCAGCACAGACAGATTATTATCATTCTATATCACATTTTTACAATAATATATAAAATACATATAGTGTATAATATATAATATGTAATACAGTATAATATATTACATGTAATATAGCATATAATACATAGTACATAGTATATATAACAATAATATAAAGTAATAAGATATAATATAATAAATACATAATGATACATTATAATATGATGACATAAAATAATACATAATTTATAATCATACGCATAGAATATATATTGTATAATGTGTTATATGTTATATAACATAATATATAACGATATATAGTCAATAATTATTACTAGTGTTTTTATTATTATTATTGCTTTACATTCACAGTAAGAGAGTCTGGAGTATTAAAACTCAGTAGTAAGACAAGGGAGTTATAAGAGATCACTCCCTGGAAATATGAGAAATATGCTTAATAATAGTCAAAAACAGCAAAGAGAAAAATGTAAAAAGCATAATGCCACAGAATCAGTTAATAGCACAGCTTCAGTCCGAAGACTGGGTATAATTCCAGTCGTCCTTTTTACCTCAAAAAGACTGCCATATAATTGGCACAGAAAAGGACAAAGAACGGATCAAAGTTGACACAATTTCTGTACAAAGAATGACCAGAATTTTTTAGCCTAGAAAAGAGATGGGGACATATCCAAGTCCATGTATTAGAAGTGGCATTAAGAAGGTGAACAGGAAAATATTTTTTACAGTCTCTTCCAACAGAAGCAGTAGGAAACAATAAAGAAAAATAGCTAAGAAAAGATTCAAAACAAAGAAGATAATCCTTCAAACAGATCATTAAATTATACCTCTGGCCAGAGACTAATGGATAATAAATTTCACTCAAAAAATGATCAAAATATTCATGGGGAAACAAAAATCTCCCAAGACCTACTAAAAATAAAAAACTCTAATAAAAAAATCTCCCTAATTGAGGAAATCTTTGAGCTTCAAATCATGTAAGCCTTGAAGGGTATTCTGGGAAAGGATCACTCCCAGACCAAAACCTGTAAAAATCAGATCAAAAATCTACGCTTTGAATATAGAACTATGACTCTGTGGCTCAAACATAGGCAGTGACATTTCAGACACCTAAGGTATCTGAGACATGGGGCTGACCAACACAAGACTACAGCAACTCTGAGTCCTTCCGGAGCAGCAGCTGGAGGCTGGGTTAAATGTGGTAGGGCAAACAGCACTAGACACCTCTATTTTGGTTACTAAACCCTATTTTTTATGTTGAAAGACATGGTCTATAAAGACTCTAATGTCACTTACACACATATTCATTTATAAAGCTTGGCAGCCAGTAAACAAACTTACTTCGTGTGCTGAAGCATGCTTGTCAGTGCCATAGTCACTGAAAGAACCTCAGATAACTAATGTTTATTGTCAAAGTCCTGCTTATCAGAAAATTATAGCAGTTGATATTTTATATTGGTTACATTCAGATTATATCCATAGTGAACCATCCATCTCTGCTGTATTTATTTTTTAAGTACTCTTAGTATTTAATACTTTTCCAAAGTTTATGTTTAGAACAGAGAAGTAGTTATTTGCCACAGATGATATTTCGACATCAGACATCACAGTTACAATGATAAATTAATAGAGTGCTAGTGGGATTGCATATCAAACACTCAGAATAGATATATATCCATCAGTCCAGAAGTAATTCTACCTCCCTCTACCTTTGAATAACAATACTATGGTACTTCATGAACATCCACTATCCTTTTCCAGGAAACTCAGATTCATTTAAAGCCTGGGATGAACCTGCTGTAACAGCAAACCATGACTGTAAGGAGAATATTTATTTCATTTGCTGCAGTACCTGGAAATTGTGTATTAAACCATTGCACAATCAAAAAGAGGGTATCATGATCAAAATAAGTGATAGCTTCCCTGGAAAACTTGGATTGTGTCCTCCTGCTGCATGCCTTAATAACATTGATAAGGCACTTAAACCAAGCTTTTATGTGGCATCATTAATTATGTCCCCGCATATCATGTCCCACCTTATTTAACTATCTTTTGCAGAAATGCTGATAACGTAGCAGCACATTTAATCCATACTAGTTCTGCTTTCAACACACGGAAGTTAACATACAGCATATGATATTAAGTACTCTGAAAGCCAGGTTCTAAGATTTTTTTCAATTTGCATATCCTGAATTATTTTATATGGACAACACCACTCTCCTTCCTCCCACATGTCTCTAGAAGATTGTAAAAATAAAATAACCAAGATGATTAGGCAGACTCTTATAGTGAGTGGCATGAAAATACAGTAATTCAGAGTAAAAAGGACCAACACAAAAAGCAGAAGGTTACATCTCAAACAACAGGCCAACAAAATTGAAATACTGTTGTAACTGAGACTTGTATTTAAAACATATATATTTAATCTAAATTGTGCAGATTGTGGTCTGGGAATAAACACTAGAATTCACTTAATTGTCAGGGAGTGAAGAGTTCAAGATTGTTTGGTCAAGAAAAAATGTAATGGATGAACAGGAAAAAGAGTTTGTAAAAAGCATTCTGACAAAGAGGCAAAGGATGTGGAGAAACCTAAGATTAGGTGGATAAACACTGGGGGGAAAAAAACAACAAACAAAACAAAAACATCCAAACAAGAAGAGGACTGAAATAAACACTTATCCTACTTTGGTGCTCCTACTACATAAGAAAACCTCTGCCACATGGAAGGTAAGGAGGGAAAATTGCTGAGAAGTCAGAAAAAGGTGAGACAGGACATGATCATGAATGACACTGGAAACTGGGAGAGGTCTTTGGAGTAAGAACTGCACAGGAAATCTGGAACTGCGTATGCAAAGCACAGAGGAGATGTGACTAAGACAGGAAACTCGCATGCATGAAGAGATCAAGTCCATGGACCATGATGAGAAATACGCCATAATGGCAGCCACAGGAGGGAGCGAGAGAGAGAAAAAGTTTGGATGATTCTGGGACAAGGAATCATGGCCAAAGCAACAGGGGAGGAACAGAAGACGCATGGAAAACCGAGATGGACTGGGCAGAGAAGTCCTGATACACACTGATACATTTTCCTGATACACACTGATACATTTTCCTCCAAAGCCTAAAATAAAAAACAAGGTTCTGGTCGTTCCGTCTTCTGTTGTCTGTGAATATCTGTGAAACTCTGATGGAAAGCATGTTCCTCTTTCACATTCATCTGTGTAGTGAGTGCACAGGCAAATGGAACTCTTATCCCTTTTATCTCTCCATTTCAGCTTCTCAGTCTAAAACAAACTTCCGGAAAGAGTCTTTTCTGCAATTACTTTCAATTTCATCCTCCAATTTCCAGACAATTTCTTTCTTTCCCTCTTTTAAGTCTCAGTAGCTTTGTCTTCAACATCAACCCTACCTAAGCACCAGCAGCCAGGCTAGAGCTAGCAACAGCCGAACTTAAAGGAATTGCATTGCAACTCCCAACCGCGAGGGCCCATCGCTATTCTGGCTCAGAACTGCACTAAGAAGGAGATTTATTCTGAGCCTGGAGCATGTTCAATAGCTCAGTAGGAATGCCACAGGTGCTAGCAGTGATGAGACATCCATATTTCTGGGGCTGATGCTCAAGGTCTTGTTAGATATAAGAGATGCAAAGGGAGGAAGTATATTCAGTTGCCGTCAGTTACAATTAGGAGCTATGAGAGGATCAAGCATGTTCAGTGATGACAGAGTATTAGCAATTAGGTGCCAGGAAGTCACTGCCGACAACACATACACTAAGCATACAAACCACAGTTTATCAAAGGGTAATAAATGTCAGAGGCGGGGAATGGGGAAGGAAGAACAACGTGTGGAAGCTTCAGGCAGAGACTTTTTCACCTGGGCAACCAAGTCATGTTCGTGATGTAGATGCTTGTCCCACACCAAAGCACAAGGGCAACAAATTATTTAAGCAGAAAATGGCATCAACTTTCCATTTGTTTCTGTATTTTTTAATTTCTTTTTCTCCATTCTCTGAAATGACTGGGCCTTTTCGGCTGTAACAACCATGACAAACTAGGTGAGGCAGACACCAACATGTAAAATATTGTTTCAAATTCTCAAACTTAGGCAAGCTTTAAATAACTGAAAATTGGCCCGTAATATTGCTGGTTCTATATCCATACCTGTCACATTCTTCCTCAGGAAATATTGTTCCTTTGCAAAGACCAAACTATGTAATTGGTATATTATTCTGTCTCTTAGAAAGGTAACATTTGGCACAACACACATAAGTTAAACACCATCCATTTTCCAACTTCACTTCAATGTCTGTCTTTACTATTGACCTAAGCTAAAAGGGAAGTGCTCAGAGATGGCATGTTTGTACTTGAAAATAAATGGTTTTTTAAAATTATTTAAGGTTCATCTTTTCACAAATGTTTACATTTTCACTCATCACCAAGAGAAAGAATACAAATGTGGAATTATTTTTTAAAGAAATAGGAAATTCTGATTTTTTTAATAAAATTGGGAAAACAGAAAAAACCCCCAGCCTTGCATCTTACTGTCTCCAAAGAAAGGTGAGACTTCCTAGGTCAAAGTTATTCCTTGCCCTAGTTAAGATAGAGAATAAAAGGTGATATTCTGAAGTATGAGCTGATGCATCTAATCAGCTTTACATGAAACACTTAAATATTCCTTCTGGCAGACGTCAAAATCACTCTGTCCATGTGGTAAAACTATTCTCATGAAGAGTAAGAAATGTAAGTTTCTTTCCTGAGACAAAGGAAGAAAGTGAGCTGAGATCTCTCACATCTGGGCTAAAACTACTGAACTCTCACAGAGAATGGATACAGCAACTATCATTTACTTCATCAGACTAACCCTTCCCCTTCTTCCTCTTTTTTTTTTTTCCTGAAGACTGCTGTTCGGGTAAATCAGTTCCAAAATGTGATCTGCTTCAAGTAAACCAAGAGCAGAGACCCAAGACTGCATTTGAGTAAATCAAAAATGCAGTCTTAGTTCTCTGCTTTTTGGAAAGAAAACTCCCAGAATTAGTAGCCTAAAAAGGAAGAATACAATGCCTGATTTAGTGTCACCAGAGGTGACAACAGAGCTGTAAGCTACAAACACCTTAAAGCTTACAATACAAGCTGTCAGACAAAGAACTCCCTGCAGGTTTAGACCATCTGGATAACTCCAAAGTTTTCTTAATTTCAGTGAAAAAAGAACGTGAACACGGATGTATAAACAGTGGGGAATCTCAAGCGAGAATTTAGTATCAGCCAGTTCAGTATTCAAATAATACATCCAATTTCTGCATCGACAAGTCAAAACTAATGTTTGCAAGTAATTAAATATTCACAATATAACCATCAAAGTACTCAAAAACATGGGCAAAAGTGTGAGAGCCAAGAAATTTTACCTCCTTAGTAAAATGAATAACTAGATTACAGCCTATAAATATATACATAGGAAGATAAATTTCATTTCAAACTCACGGACAGAGGCATAACAAGACCCAGGGGCTAGAAACTGAAGACACACAAACTTAGAAGCAACAGCGTAATTAACGATGAGAAGCATCTCACTGAAAATTGTGGTAGACGCTACCATCCTGGAAGTATGCTTTTTAAAAAGAAATGTAGAGTTGTTGGGGTATTTTTATCTTTAGAAAGATATGACCTAGCTCAGATGGGAAGAAACTAAGACAGCCATGAGGTCTCTGTTGTACAGTACGCCAGGCTAGATGATCACAGTACGCCCTTCTGGCTTTTTAATCCATGAAAATGTACATTACCATTTCAATGAAACTGCATCTTTCAATGAGCATTTTTTAAAGGAACAGCTTTCCAGTGAGCTCTAGTTATGCCTTGAAGGCATAGCACTGTTTTGGGGGAGGCTTGTGATAAACTTCTGGATAGCACAATATGGTGTTACTCTGAATGGGGAAAGCATTCAGTCCTTCCTGAGCTAATGCTGGGACCAAGCACAGTATACAGTAGGAACTGCTTTGCTGAACACATTAATTGGAAAATTAACTCTTCACAGCATCACTCTCAATCAGTTTATGCACTCAATTCCATCATCATGTCATGGATTTGACACTGACATGGCATAATCTAATTTTAATTTCTTGTTGTTTACCACATGCTTTCTCTTAAATCCCTACAAAAATAAGGGAGTCGAACATGTGTTAGCACTGGAACACGTTTGGATCAGGACTTCTGATTTAGTTTCCTCAGAAAGGAATTTTAGTTTTGTGCATCAAACTACTTGGAGATCTGAACCAGCATAAGAGAAGTGGATACCACTGGACAATTCACTTGAAGTATTTCTTATTGCACCAAGACCAATCACTAGGGTAGGCACAGCCTTCAAAGGCCCTCTGGCTCTGCCAGTCTAACCAGTCCACTATCTTCCATCTGTGTTAAACCATCACTCCATAACATTAGAGAGTTTTTTAAGAATCCACCTCACTACAGGATTTTGAAGTTTTGAAGGCACTGATTTTGACAGTTAGCAATACATTTGAACTAATATGCTTTCTGTATGGAGCACAGGATGTTACTTATTCATATCTATTTCATTTTCTTAGTTTCCATATCATTAATATCTTCCTTTTTATTATCTCATTTCGGATGTGTAAGGAGTCAGTCAAAAATGAACCCCAAAAAATGAAGAGAATTATGACTGTTGACATGCAGAAGTAAAACTGTAGATCCTTCACATGAAATTAATTTTTTTTCGGGTAATATAATAAAATGGACAGACCTTCAAGTTCAATGACATCCTATCAGCTTAAATACAGTTTCCTAATAAACAGAGTGTATAAAGACTTAAAACACAAGTATATCTTAAAGGCAGAGAGTATAATCAGAGCAGTATACTACCTTTTGAAAAGATCTCATTATTTTATGATTTAATCTCTGCCTGCAATTTGTATGTGCGTGCGCGCTATAATCACATTTAACCTTGAGAAAATCCTGCATCTGGTACATGTTTTCAGCAGGGAGTCCTTATACTAGTAAATTTGAAAACCAGATCTGACTATATACTTGCTGTGATGCCAACAACAGCTCATGCAATTATTTGTCTGCTTTTAGCTTAGTGTTTGTGAATAACTTCTTACACCAGCTACCAGTTGTTATCTTTTTGTTAATATTTCTCATCATCATGTCTGTAGAGGTCACTGTGACAGAAAGGGCAAATCATATAGAAAATATCTTTAGTCATGAATAAAGAGTTTGAAAATAATGCTCTTTCTTTTTCATTGTTTCATCCACAATGTTACCTTTCACAGTCTGACCTCCAGTGTGTAACCATACCTGATGAGAGCGTAAGAATAGCAACAAGCACATGTTTCTCCATAATTGCTGTTTGTCAGTCATTTCTTCTGCATTAGCAACATTCCAGACAACTCAAGGTCAACTACATCTTATGGTGAGGGATAAAGCCCTTCTTATCAAAAGAAATGAGCAAGCCAACAAAATCCATTGCCAACTTGCAATGAGTGCTTGATTCTGGCTCCAGTTTGTGCCCATGACTAAGTAAAGCAGAGCCACTTTGAATATTCCGGCAGTGTAAACCAACAATGAAAGCAACTGAAAATACCACTAGTAGTATTCTCCCCCTTTATACATGCACAATCAACTCTGTGTGTTTGCAAAGTAGTTTAATACAGAGAGATAAATTAGTGCCCTGAGGTGACCTACCCTATAAACCTGCCCTTAACAGTTTTCTAGAGGATGTTCATATGAAGTCAATTCTCCATAAATTTCTAGAGTGCATTAAAATGTATAAACTTAGATGTTATATCACCAATTTTCCACCTTTAGTCTTACTAAATTCACCATTTAAACTGATAAGAAATATCAAGCTAAAAGTAGATTAAATAAGATGGTGTTACAGATTTGGTTAAAACCCTTACTAGGCACACAAAGATTGAAGAATTTAGGTAAGTATTGTCATAGTAAAGCTGCACGTGAAACGTAATCAGGATGAAAACAATTCAGAGAGAATTTTGCAAAGAAAGTAGCCAGATATTACCAACCATATAGCTAGGAATAATATATCTTAGCGACCTAAACAGGAGTTCTTTTTGCCATTTTTACCAAGCGCTAAATAAAACTGCAGGAAAGAAAGTATTCATAGAATCATAGAATGGCCTAGGCTGGAAGGGACCTTAGAGATCATTTAATTCAACCTCCCTGACATGGGCAGGGACGCCACCTCTCGACTAGACCAGGTAACACATGGGGACTGGGCGTTTGATCTAAAGGCAATGACACTTTACTCAATCTTCATAATTACACACGTTTTAACAGAAAATAATTCATTCTCAATTTTTTATAGGGAACATTTGAAAAAAGAGCTATTGGCTTAGGTTAGAAAGGCATAGAAGTAGAACATAGCTTTTTTTAAAGAGAAAAATTCTGGTTATTAAAATCTTTAGATTGTTTTTCTTGAGAAAAATAGTTTCAAAATTAATACTGAACTACCCATCCTTTCTGTTGAGTAGTAAAGGACAAGATTAATGTATTCTGGTCTTGTCATGGCAGATTCTTAAAGAAAGATTTAGAGAAGGGTCTAATGCCATGAAGCTATTGGCAAGAACATCAATTGACCTTATGCACCAATTGTTTCATCTCTTTTGGCACTGAAATTGTTTTTCTTCAGATCAACAATATGACCCCTGCCTCACTGCCAAAGCAGTCCTTGACATTAAGAAAAGATATTCTCGTGGCAGCAGATTTTAGGGCATCAAAAATGGCAGATTGAACGTTATCAGTCTCATGAGAGCAGTGGACTATACTGATGTAATCTTCCCCAAAAAATTGTTCAACATCCATCTACCATTACTTATAAAAATTGAGCAATGTTGCTTCTCTGTTGCTAAATGCCAAGAAGACTGATTAATTCTCAAACCTGTAAAAATTTATCTGTTTTTTTTCCTAGCTAAAGAACTATAAGTAGCAAATATGTATTTCT
>NW_009714405.1:137070-146996 GCF_000703405.1 Apaloderma vittatum
CTAATAAAACCTGCCACCGTGTTAACCACACTGTTATAAATATCCTATGAAGTTTCATAAAGATTGTTTAAGTTCTAAGTGCTACAGGCTCTGCTCAGTCTGATTTTCAGGTTTAGAATTACGATGTGCACTGACCAATATTGTTGGGACTCCAGACAACAGCTTTTTAAGTCTTGTCATGATAATAATCTGGTCTATGATTAGTAGCCAGATTTCTTCCATCTCTTCCATGTGTATTAAAAAAAAA
The DNA here is from genome assembly GCF_000703405.1 of Apaloderma vittatum. Lineage (NCBI taxonomy): Eukaryota > Metazoa > Chordata > Aves > Trogoniformes > Trogonidae > Apaloderma > Apaloderma vittatum. Next base: position 137,318 of record NW_009714405.1, read on the forward strand.
GACATCTTGATGGGGGATGGGTGTCAAGGTATCATTATAACTGAATGATGTAGGACAATAAATGCATAACTTCTAAAATATGTTTGTTATTTCTGCACACTGTTCCATTTATTGTGAAGTGATGGTCTGCCTAACAGAGTCCCATTGTCCAGAGCTATTTGAGCAAGTAATCACTAAAGGTCCTAGTGTTATGTGTGAGGGAAAACAGATAAATACAAAATAGGAAGGATCAAAAAGATGACAAGGCAAACAGGAGAGAAAAAAGATTTAGAAAGAACAAAAACTGAAACAATGTTACCTCTAAAATTTTCTGCTTGTATTAAACTTAATGCTTTGAAGTTTTGTTTATCTACATACTAATCAAGGAAATATATGACTATAACTCGACCTATTTTGACTGTCTCTCATCTTTCTGTTGCTTTTCTGCTTGGGATCCCAGTTCACTCCAAACACATGCTTAATTTTAGTGTTTATGCAGTTCCAGTGTACATTATTTCACATCTTTACACAAATATCTCCTACACTAGTGATTTAGTGTGGGACATTCAGGCACTTATATGCATATATTCAATAGTTTAATAAACTAAACAACATGAGTAATATGTTTATATTGCACTGTTAATGAGGTATAAAAAATAAGATAACTTCTCTAAAGGACAATTATATTTTAAAATTCTCTATAGTGGAAAACAAGATCATCTAAGAGATTTGTTTTGTTATATATGTGTTGAATCTTATATTAGAAAAATTTCTTCAGAAACAGTTAATGTAATGCTGTTATCCCAGTCTAAGAGGAGGTAACTTGCTCAGCAGAGTGGCAATGCTGCAAAGGGAATATGGATTTCTCTACGCGGCCTTTTCCACCATTCTTTAGCAATACATAATACAACTACCTGACGGCACAGATTCCATTGAATATTTTCAGTGGGAAGCATAGAAAAGCTATGAGGCCCCAAAGCGTGATTGAGTCGTGTGATGCAGGAGTGTGTACTTCACTGGCAAGTGCTAATAAGGTTTAAAGTCCTCTCTAATCTTCCTTGTAATTTGTTAAACACAGGAAGGATGTACCAGAACTCTTTCCTTGACTGCTCATCCACAACTACAGTGTCAAGCATAGCACACTTAGAACGAAAGGATTAGATCTTTCATCTCCAAATGTTTTGAGTTTAGAAATCTATTCTACAGCTAGGCTGAGCAGCCATAGGAGAGATGGGTAAATCATCATCAAAAACATCTCGGTGCTCTTATTATCTTGTATGTCAGCTGGCCACCAACAAAGAATCAAACAATTAATTAAGTACCCCTGCTTTTATTCATGATAGAATATTTAATTATGTTATGCTTAAAATACTTAAAGATGTATACCTCTCATTTTTAAAATAGATTCCTTTTTCATAGGTGTCAGTGATTTTTTTGAGACACTGAATATATAGAAAATAATGCAAAATTTTTGGTTCCAAAATATGTATTCCTTTAAATAATAGATAATTTTGTTCTGTTTTTAAGATGAGGGAATGCTACAGAAGTAACAACAAATTTAACCCAATCATGTGATGACATCACAGATGAAACTACACTGACATATAGAAGTGATTAAATATTCTTGGGTTTATGGACAATATGCATTGGAATGAAACTGCACACTTATTTTTTTGTCTGCAATCAATCTGACCAGATGTACAAAGTAGACTTATTACTTCTACAGGAGTCTTTTCAAACTGGATGTGAAGAACTCAATTCTTGCTTCAGCAACACTCAGCTAAGATGGTAAGTAGAGATCAAACATATCTTGGAGTATATTGCATCAAACTTCAGTATGCACAACATCTCAGCTAGTTTTCCTCTGCTCATTTACTCCAAAAGGAAAGCATTAAAAATATTTCTTCTATAACCTAAACAATATTACTTCACTAGAAAAAAACCCTAGCTGTAATGCCCTTTATCACCAGCACTTGTTATCCAAAATTATTTAGAAATATATGATCAGAAGTACTGAGTTTAATAGAACATGTATTAACTTTAACTAAATTTACAGGATCACAGAATGGTTGAGATTGGAAGGGACTTCTGGAAGTCACCTGGTCCAGCACCACTGATGAAGCAGGATCACGTAGAGGCAATTGTGCAGGACAATGTCCACACAGCTTTTGAGTATCTCCAAACAACCTCCCTGAAGACTCCACAACCTCCCTGAAGAGTCTGTGCCAGTGCTCAGTCACCCTCACAGTGAAAAGAGTGATTCCTAAGGCAACCTCCTGTGTTTCAGTTTGTGTTCACTGTCTCTAGTCCTGTCATTGGGCACCACCAAAAAGAGCCTGACTCTGTCCTCCCTGCACACACCCTTCAGGTCTTTATATATTCCTATGAGGAAAACATGAACAATCCCAGCACTTGTAGCCTTTCCTCACAGGGGAGATGCTTCAGTCTCTTAATCATCTTCACGACCCTTTGGTGGCCTGCCCCCAGTATGTTTGTGTATCTGGGCAGCCCAGAACTGGATGTAGTACTCCAGGTGTGGCCTCACCAGAGCTGAGCAGAGAGTGAAGATCACATCCTTTGACCTGCTTGCAACCCGCTCCTAATGCAGCCCAGAATACCATTGGATCTTTTTGTGGCAAGGGCACGCTGGTAGCTCACATTCAACTTGACTGGCACCAGGACCTCCAAGTAACTTTCTGCAGACCTACTTTTGAGCCAACTGGCCCTCAGTATGTACTGGTGCATCCCCAGATGCAGGATGTATCACTTGTCCTTGCTGAACTGCATAAGGTTCCTGTCAGTCCATTTCTTCAGCGTATTGAGGTTTCTCTGGATGGCAGCCACAATCCAGTGGCATATCAGCCACTGCTCCCAGTTTTGCATCATTAGCAAATGTGCTAAGGCTACACTCTGCCCCACCATCCAGATTATTAATGAAGATGTTAAACAGGACTGGACTCAGTATTGAGCCCTGGGCTATACCATTAGTTACTGTTCTCTGACAAGACTTCACAGTGCCACCGATCAGCGTCCTCTGGTCTGGCCATTCAGTCAATTTTCAGTCCACCTCATTGGCTGCTCAGCCTGTCCATACTTCAGCAAGCTCTATGACGGTGGGACACAGTGTCAAAAGCCTTACTGAAGCCTAGGTAGATAACGTGCACCAAGTCAGTCATTTCATCATAGAAGGTTCTCAAGTTGGTCAAGTATAACTTTCTCTTGAGAAGCCATGTTGACTACTTCTAATCACCTTCTTGTCCTTCATGGGGCTGGAAATAACTTCCACGATTAGTTATTCCATCAGTTTCCCAAGGATCAAGGTGAGGCTGTATTCCTTTTGCCACTACTGACTTAAACAGAATCCCTTCTTCCTGTCTTATGTGCCCCTATCCATCTTCAGTTCTGGGTGAGTTTTGGCCTTCCTGTGTCTCTGCATGATCAGACAGTGCCTCTGTATTCCTTTCTGGTTACCTGTCCCTGCTTCCACCTTCTGCATACTGCCTTCATACGTCTGAGTTTTGCCAGGAGGTCTTTGCTGACCCATGCAGGGATCCTGGCATTTTTGCCTGGTTTCATGTTCATTAGGATGGACTGCTCTTGAGCTTGGAGAATATGTTCCTTGAATATTAACCAGGTTTTTTTCTCTTCCTTCCAGAGCCTTATTCCACAGGACTCTTCCAAGCAGATTAACAATCTGCTAAAGTCATCTCTCCTGATGTCCAAGGGTATGATTCTGCGTTTTGCCCAGCTCCCTCCTCTCAGGATCCTGAACTCCACCATCTCATGGTCACTCAGCCAAGGATGCCATCAGCCATCACATCCACAATGAGCTATTCCTTTTCTGTGACTGTGAGGGCCAGCAGAGCACCTCTCCTCATCGGGATTTGCTTATGTTCCAGTGTGCTGGTCCTCCAGCAGGTATCTAGGTTAGTTGAAGTCACCCATGAAGACTGTGAATGTGAGGCTTTTCTGTAGAAGGCCTCATCCACTTACTCTTTCTTGTCGGGCAGCCTTTAGCAGACTCACGCTACAGTGTCAGCCATACTGGTCTACTTCTTATTCCTTACTAATAAACTCTGTTAGCTCCATCACTCATCCATAGAAGAGCTCCATGCATTCCAGCTGTCTCTTAAACAAAGTGCAGCTCTATTAGCTTATCTTGCCAGCCTGTGCCATCCTGCTGCAGTCATGCAAGCCATGCCACCCCATCTCAATGATCCCAGCAAGATCATAGCCCTGCAACTGCAGAGAGATCTCTTAACTTCACATGTTCTTTCTCCAAACTAGTGTACGGGTGCATCAGAGAGGCACTCAGAAAGCATCTGGAGGGTTCTTTCCATAAAGGTGCTTTGTAGGCAGTTCCTTGTTTACACACAAATGCTTGAGACTTTAGCCTTGTTTTGTTGATTTTGGGCTGCCTTTCATTCACACCACCCCAGGCTTTTTGCTGTCAGCCCAAGCCATCCTCTCTTACAGGGCTGCCAGTAACTCTCAGCCTTGCCAGCACAGCTAGTTGAAAACCCTCTTTACCAGGTCTGGCATCCTGCTGGCAAAAATACTGTTGCTCTGCCTACAAAGTGGATCCTCATCTCCTCCAAGCAGATGCTGACCCTCAGAGCAGGGTCCCATGGTCATGGAAGCCAAATTCCTGTTGCCACCAACAGCTCTGCAACCAAGTGTTGATGTGCGGCCAACAAGTCAGGCTGACAAGAGTATTGCCTCCAACCCCTCCACTGCATGGAGTGACCTACCACTATCACTCAGCACTTCCTCCTGGTGGTCTTGCACAGCTCAGGGTCAGTTGGCCTGAAAGCACATCTGGCTCCTCCTCGGCTTTGAGGAATTTCTTTTTTTTCCCTTCCAAGGTCTGACTGTTTTTTGTTGTGGTGTATTCAATGTGCAACCACATTCTAAACTCCAGAATTAACACATCTAACTTTCCAGACGCTAATTAGCCTATTTTCTCTAGCAGGTACAAAAATGTGCATTTTTCTTTCAGAGAAACTACATCATAGATTAAGCACATGCAATATATTTAATTTTTGAATATTATTGATTAACAAGGAACAATTAGGACATTTTCTGTATTATACTGATACTTTGAGTTATATTTATTATCATTTATGATTTTTATAAAAAGGCTCAGATTACCAGACAGGTAATCTGAAGCTGTGAAAGTAACTGAAATAAACAAAATACTTTTTGTATATTTGGTATCCCAAACTTTGTTTTGTACATTGAGCATTTTAAAGAATTAATGCTTGATATATGAGCCAATTAGATAAAAACAACCATTCAATTGACTTTATTATAAATATATTTTACTCGGTGCCCTTGAAAGCAACTGAGTGTTCTTTCCTATGTACTCTAATCCTTGCCAACGAAATTAGTCTTTATTGATCTCCTAGCTCACTAACAAAAATGTCAAAATAGAAGAGATAAATGAAAATATTATGGACCTCAGTTTTGTACTTTCTGTTCCTCTTTACATATGTGCTTTTCTTTAATTTTAAATCATCCAGCCTGCCTAGTGTAGTATTTAAAGCACATCAGGATCTCACTATGGCTTTCAGTATGACCTGCTGATGTTTTTCTTTTTTTAATTTAAGGCAAAGGTAGGTGACACAAAACTTCATCATACTCTACAGACCATGGAGCCATTCTCCAAATTTTAGGTTACTTCACTACACGTACATTCCACATCTCTGTAGGCAATAGCAAGTGTCAATTGCATGGCAGCCAGATATCTCCCTCAAAGCCAGACAGAAAAACGAATAATGGCTTCCCTTGATGTGAGATGTCAGAGAAAGTTTTAAGTATAGGACGTCCTGTCATTGATTAAAATAATAAACCTGAATCAGACTGAATTTATTGCTCTTATGTGCAGAGAGCTGTGGATTTTGTGGTCTTCCAGTTTGGGGGCTCAAATTATTTCAGTTGGTGCCAACTCCATTTTTAATTGCACAGCTGATAAAAAAAGAAAAACAGCAAAAATTTCTAAAAATCAAATAAACCCCTCTTCATATTCTCATTTCCCTTAAGTTCTTCTAAGAATTTATATCATTTGGTCCAGTTACACTGTTCACACACAATTCTGTGAATTTTAGAGATATACTTAGGAATAAAATAGCGAAGGAAGTTCAGCAAATCTTTCAATATAGCCTCTTTTGAATATTCCCTCTTTTTGTAACTTTTTAAGGAAAAGTAACAGTATTTGCTCTACACATGTAGATTGGCTCTCTGATTTTTCTCTAATGAAGATAATTCTCCATTTATCAAGAAACTCATGAGATTATTTTAGATTTTACTTGTAGGTTGTACATGCTATTAATTATATGAGAAGAGAAACTATCTACAAAAAATCTTGCATTATTTATTTTTATTGGAATTATTAATTCATGCCAAAAATAGCTTAGACTGCCTACCTTAAAACTTCCTAGCATTTGAGAATGTAGAAAGATGTGCAGATAACGCTACGAAAAATACACAACATTATTACATGAATTATAAACTTCGAAAATTCTTATTTTTGGTCACTAGAACTAAAAAAATGACAAAGTAAAGGTAAAAGAAGAGCAATTAACTGACTGGACATATGTCAGAAAAGTCTTGGTTACTCATCTACTATGCATCTGAAAAAAAAAAGTAATGATAATTACTTAAAATGAAACAACACAAAAATAGGTAAAAAAATTATATACAATAATAGAATGAGAAACTAAATACTAACAGAGACCTTGAAAGGCCCTTTTTAAAGGCTTTGCCGAAGAAACTTATCTTCATCTTTCAGTTCCAGAACATCTACAACACAGAGTACTTAGAAAAGAGGAAAGATGATGCAACTTCACTGGCATCAAAGGCACTTTTTTAACAGATCTGGAAAAATGTGCAAAGGGACAGAGTATGAGCATTTATAAAATAGCTTCTGGGGGAGAGAAACCCTGTTGTATATGGAAAGGCATTCAGTGTGTTTAAAATGGAAAGACAAAAAAAGGTAAAATGTCTTGCAAATACTAAAACAAATGACACTACCAAAACCTCCTAATGATATGCTAGAGACACCTAATGGATAAGGAAAAACCAGCCAAACTCCTAAGAAGTGGGGAATTTTGGCAAACCATTTAATATCAGAAATTAGCATATTAGATAGGACAGACTTCTCAGCCCCTTATAGCTTCTTATCTGAAAAAAAAGCCCCCAAATAGACAGCAATGTAATTAATAAAAAATGCACAATAATCAGGCTTTATATAATAATTTTCTTGGGCACTACACATGTTCCCCTCATGGATATGTATATCATTTTTACTTTTTAGTATTTGCACAGAATACTGTATCCCTTATTCTTTATCAGATAACAGACTACTACACTTGTTACATCCACAGGAAGGAATATACCTGAGAAATATTTAGCATGTAATTAATTTCTCCTAAAAGATGAGGGCTTGAGAATGAACAGCAACATATGATCAACAAGATTTTACTGGTTCACAAGATCATAACCTGAGAATTTTACAAAACATTGAAAAATAATACAATCAAAAGGACAAAAATATAAACGTGCCACAGTAGAACTATTTTTATGACAAGGAATGGGAATAAATATGCACACACATACACACAAAAAATTAAAGTTAAAATCAAGTAGACAAAAAATATAAAGTCTATAAAAAGCTTTTGCCTTTCTCTTTTGAAATAAAGGAATGAAGACAACCTTACTCATGGAATAATGTTATCAATCAGCCAAATGAATCAAGCAGAGGATGATACTGAAGGGAGTCAGAGTTTTCTCGAAAACAACAGTTTAACCAACTATACACAAACACATACATACACCTACATGTACATGTAGTTACTTACAAATATTTCTGTGTATACACACACTTAGAGAAAATGTGGTCCTCCTCCGTTTTTTCTAAGAACACAGCAATAAGACTGGGTCAGTCCCCAGAACTGCTACAAGCAGCAACTTGCAAGTTTAACAGTTGCGCCTTAGTGTTCTACTACTGACTTTCCACCAACTCTGTATCAAATACAGAAACTTTGGTCTTAAGGTATCTCTGTCAGATTCCCAGAAAACAGCAAAGCACCTTCAAGAACAACTACATGAGGTCTAAAGTCTATTCCAGCTGTTCTGGCATTAAGACAACTGAGAGTTTAATAAGCTATGCTTCCATCAGATCTATTTACTTAATCAGAACTATTTACTGCAATTGTTTGGATTTAGAGAACCATGTCACACGTATTGGCTAATAATATTCAGGAATGAAAGCTCAAACTGATTTTAATATTTCCTATTAGAATAGACTTTACAAACTTTTTTTTATTCCTCACTGTTCCTTTTGATTCAAAAAATACAGACCTTCACAGACTAAGTGATTATTTGTTTCTAAGTGTTGAAGCATCTGAAACAGGTGAAATCCTAGTACAGATTAAAGGATTTATGGTTATTGTCTTCTGGTATATCTGATCTTCAAGCCCATTGCAAGTAGCCAGGCTGGAAGAGCTAGAAAAACAAACACTCAAAGAGCAAAAAGGAGTAATTGTAGCAAGTTTATAACCTTAAGATTTCTTAATTCATAATGTCAAAATTATTTCTAATACATAACCGGAGACATTAAAAGGCATAAGATGAAAAATAACAGAAAGCTTAGATTTCATTAGGTAAAACAGTCTCTCCATCAAAGCCTAAACTACATTTAGTTTTTTAAAAGCACTGAAAAACTGTAAGTCCACTCAATGATTTCCAGAGAATAAAAAATTAATTAGTTAATTGCTTTCACCAACAGAAAAGTATTATTTTTCAAATGCACGCTGGCCAAGAGCTTGAACTCGATTTTTTTTGCTCTCTAACTAGGAAGATGGTAGTCTTTTCTTTATAGAATAAATAGAATTAAGGTAAAAGCTTCAGTCAAACACAGCTAACAACAATCAGAACAAAAGATAGAGCACAAATAGTCACAGAAAATGCACAGGTATGTAAGAGTGCTATTTTTAACTCAGAAAATTAATTTCAACAGATAGCATATGAAGTACTTCCCCAAAACAACTTGTAGCTGCCCGTGATGCTGTAAAAGGAACATTTGTTTAAGTGTTGCTTAAGTGAAAAATTCTAGAAAATGTGAAGAATCTGGAATATGAACAGGTCTTGCATATAAAGTTTTATTATTCACTCTAAAAATCTACACATGCAAGTACCAGTGAACACAATTTAAAATAAACAATTTTTTCTGCCTATTTTTCTAGGGCTACATTGTAGACAGTGCCTGCATATTTGCTTATATAATTACAGAACTCTTTACCTCTGAACCATTAATTCTACATAAAACAACAATACAAAATAATGCTCAATACTTGAAATCTAGTTCTGCATTTGGATCTACTGACACATATTTCTGGATGAGTGGACTTTCATTCTCTTTGGTGGACCAGGACCAGTATGTGAATTTCAGTTGTAGGTGACTGGTAAATTCCTCTACAAGGTTATCAGGTTGGGGTATTTAAATTCAGCCAAAGCACCAGATGTTTCATGTTATTTCACTGGCTATTCATGAGCACATATAACAGGTACCAGAGGAGTTGTTATCAAAGATGATTCTAATAAAATACTACCAGCTGTCAACTTTTTACTATTTATCACTTCATGTTCCTAGACATATTCCAATTTGTTTTCTTTTCACAGAATCACAGAATCACAGAAT
>NW_009714406.1:0-37436 GCF_000703405.1 Apaloderma vittatum
TCCGGCTCCTGCTCCCGCTCCTGTTCCTGCTCCTGCACCCGCTGCTGCTCCTGCTCCTGCTCCCGCTGCTGCTCCCGCTCCCGCTCCTGCTGCCCTTCCTGCTCCCGCTCCTGCTCCGCGCTACCTGCAGGAGCAAAGACCTTCCTGTACTCGAGTTACTACAACACACTGCAGCTTACTTTGGATCGCATTTGGGATGCTGGCAGTTTTAACTTCAAGACAACACCCACGAATGTGCTAGAGGTGTTTTGAGGAACTCATTCCGTGACTGCTTTCTGATGGTAATGCAGACACGCTTATACATTCATCACACAGTATTAACATCAAAATAGAAAACCCAAAGACTCCCCACACCAAATTCAGAACAAACTTCATCACAACACCAAACAAGACTAAACAATCTGCACACAATCCACCCCTTGTCCCTTCACCACAATCACAAGAATATAAATTTCCCAAGAAATAACCTACTTTTCATGGGTCTTCACATCTGACACCTGACACGTTCAGGCAGGGTGAGTGAAGTACTATAAAATGACTTTTAACAATGTGCTTCCATCAGAACTTGTATCAACATTTTCAGAACACAACTGATTTTACACTGAGTAATTATTATAATCTATTCAGGCACCAATGCACAGCTAAAAAGACAAATCTTAACGGTTTATCCAAGAAGTTGTCCCATTCTGAAAGCAAAAATGGCCTTACAATATCAAAAGAGGTGTAACACAAAGATTAATAGAACATCCAGATGGAAAGCACTTGCACATGTTTAACAAGTAAGTCTGCACACTCCTTTGCTGCAGGTGTCTGATCTGTGCTATCATTTGTTGCCAAATTTGTGAAGGCCATGATCCAAACATTAGAAACCCTTATCATTCTGGATCTGGGAAATATGAAGCTGTTAAAACACCTGTGACTGGAAAACATACACTGTAAGTCAATGAAACTTTTTCAGGCTCTTATTTATCAAATTCACGTATTTTTGAAACATATGGCAATGGCAAAAAAAAAAAAATCCTAGTTCATCATTCCATTAAAGAGCATTTGAAATTTAATTTTCTCCTTGACATATGAACAGAACTCAATATTGCTTAAAGAAGTAAATGCTACCTTTCCAGATCAAAACTGAACACTTATCTCACCCTGCAGATGTCAAACAAACATAGCATCAGTCAGAATGCCTGAGATATTTTGTATTTCTTGCAAACTCCCTGTGCCCATTAAAAACTGTTTTTGTAACATTTAAATAGATTTGTTACACACTGTTAGATTATTGCAAGAGCATAGCACACAAAAGTTACCCAGTTTCGGGGTTACTATTGATCATTACCGATCAGTTACATTCTAAAACTATGCCAAATTACTCATTTCTCTTAGTCATTTCTGCCACAAGTATATGATATATCCAATTTTGAAAGCAAATAAGATTAAGCTGCAACAATCAGCATTAAATCAGAAGTTCAAAGGAGTTAGATCATTTTTGTCATCTTGGGTAATTTTCAAAATTATTTCTAGAATTTTTATCTTTTGCAGGAATTGGTGATTCAGATGCCAAGGATAAGTAAATGGGATTTCTTTGCTTAAAATATAAATTCTGACTGAAAATGTGGAGATCATTTAGCACAGAATAAGCTTTTCTAAAGCATTCAGTTACAAATTAAATGAAAGGTAACAGTGAAGTGACACATTTGACCTATTAACATATGCTACATAAAGTCACGCCAGGAAAAATCAGGAAAATCTCTTTGACGCAAAGGGAAGGACTAAATAGCCGTTATTTGCAGGCCTTGCTGAAGAATGAAGTTTAATGCAGAAGCTCCTACTGTCACCGCCCAGGCTGCACTCTGCATCGCAGCCTTCCTGTACCTCTGAGAAGGTTATTAAAGCTACAGGATTGAGGAATATTTTATGTGTATCACTGGGGCTCTGAATAGGGTGCAGAGAACTGATACCTTCTATGTATGAAAACAGAATTCTGCACCTTAGTGCAAACACACCACGTTACTGGTTCCCACAAGTTAATTTGTCTGTCAGTGTCTTTAGTCATGGACAACTCCTGATTTTCCAACTCTCTGAGATCAAAACTTATTGTGTGTTTTATAGCACTTACATAGCTGATAACTTCTTCAGATCTTTTGCAAGACAGTGCAGATGCATGACTACTCAGCTCTCAAACATTCAGTACTCATACCTCAGTATCAGATGGTCAGTCCAAGAGTAGTTACAGATGCTACAGGAGCCAGGAGTGTATCTCCTGTACTCTTTGGATGTCCTCCTGGTCTCTTCAGCACAGAATCTACTCTAACTTGTGTGTCTCCTTTGTGTTTCTGTGTTCGTCCATCTCTAAAAATAGGTTTAACAGTTGCAACATTTCTCTATTAACTGCATTTCTAGCTTTACATCTGAAAGGAATATCATTCAAATACATATAGAACAGATTTCCTTACTACAAGAAAGTGCAGAATTCCATTAGAAGAAAAGGTTCTATACGCCATGAAGAGAAGTTACTAATTTTTTTGGTTAGCTAAGGAAGAAAATGTTTTTTAGGACAGAAGTTAATATCCCAAGCTATGAAGCTAACCAATAAAGACATGGCAGAATATTCACAATACACAGGCACAAAGATGAAAATGTATTCATTGAAGGAGAACTTTTTACATATGCAACAACAACGACAAAGTTAGTGTGTTCATAGTTTAATAAGAGGAAAAGTGATGATTTTTTGTCATATTTTACTGTTTTATGCAAAATATTCTCATTGTTCCAACAAGCTGTGGACCTGTGTCTAAACCAAGTATTTAGTACGCTACAGGACATTTTCAGATTAGGTCCATAGGCAATGTAACTAAGTCAGTTACAAAAGCACATAGAAACCCTTGCATTTTGTCATGAAACATGTCACAGCTTTATTTTAGCTGTTTTAAAGGGGTTAAATTCTGCTAAAGAGGAAAGCAGCACTCCAGCAAATGAACTCGATTTCCTTTCCCAACTATACAAACTGTTGCATATATTTTCCCCTCTAGCAGTCTCATTTTCGTTGTTCCACAGTACCACCCGGAACAGTAATTTGCCTTTGAATAATTCCTCTCATCATAATGCAGATGTCAACACCAAATGATACAGGCACAAGCTACAGTGTATGCAGCAGCTCTGGTTTAAAATGCAGACTCTTGTATGCAGAGCCAGTGGAGCATGTGTTTTTCGTTTTTCAGCTGTTTCCAACAGATTGAAAATTCCACAGGCTACAGTGTCTTGAATAATCTAGAATTCTGCTAAAAAAAATATATTGGGGGGGGAAATTACTTCATTTCACTTTGCTGGATAGATTAAATTCCTAAATAGTAGTGTCTTCCGAGGGGGTAGCGGCTAAGAACATAAAACATGCCAGTTCAGGAGAGTATCTTGCTTCATTGTATTAATAAGACTCAAAAGCATTTTTATCGTTGAACAAGATTAGCAGCAGGGCTATTTCTCTGAATCTGTGACAGAGGAGGAGTAAAACTAAGCTGTAGGACTCGCCTGACTACTCAGAAATGACAAAACTCAGGTAGGTGTAGAATAGATTAGCCTGCAGCTGCATTAACAGCGCAGTGATGGAGAACCAAACACCATGGCAGTTGTTGGCTGGAAAAGAATGGCTAAACATATTTATTCAAATTAATTGGTGATTTAAGTTAAATGTTTAAAACCCCTATTATTTATGGGTCTTTCTTGAGTGAAAGAGCATGCACCCAGAAAGGGAGTAGGTTAAGGTCAGACTTCTCATTATGCACTTTTTCAAATCTCCTCTGTATGTGTCTTCCCTCAGCTGGAGCCAAATTCAGAAATTATATTTATGTTGCATATAATTTTTAAAACTTCTATTTTACCAAAAATAAAATACATGCTAGAAAGTCCCACTTAAAAAAAAATAATCTTCTGCAAACCCTGTTTGTCAAGATTATGTTTCAATGAATAAAACTGCAGGACTTCAAAATTTTTCATGATCAAGCCTAAGTATTCACCCTTGTCCTCCTCAACGCCAGCAGCTCCCACTGAATCTCACAGGCACCAAGTGTTCATTTCAGAGGCAGAACTTGGCAACTTTTCCTTACCCTGAAGTCCAGATTGTCATGAAGTAGAAACACACCTCAGTGAGACCAACTGCCTGCAAAGACAACTCTCAGTCCAGACACTCAAGACACTCCAAATTGCACAAGTATGAACTTCCTCTGCAGTTTATATTTTGCAAACACTCGCAATTCATGGTTTCAAGGCCAGTCTGCAGCTCTAGCAAGAGGCTGGGAAGGGACAGAACTGCTGTAGCAATAGTTCTCTTTCTCTGAAGAGCCCCTCTGGGGCTTTCCTCACTTGGAGCTGCCGAGTTTCACTGCTCTGAGCACATGACTCGCTCAATCAGACCTCCACTTATGCGCTTTCCCACTTCTGCCACAGAGTCTGCATTTCATGTATTTGCAGTGCCCAGATTTTCCTCTAGCTCTTTGCTGTGCCTTGCTCAGAGCATTTCAGGAGGAGATGTGGCAGCAACGCACATTTTCTGGGCAGCTGCCTAGCAGCTCTGCACTTTCCCACAAACGTGTGAATCACTGACACGACCTTGAGCATGCCAGATGCACAACCCTCTCCCTCCTCAGCCAGAGTCCTATGAGTCAGCGTCAATAGCTGTTAAAAGAGTCATGCTCTGAGCATCGACCAAGTGTGCAAAGGGGATATAATTTAACGAATCTGTCCAGGTCTAATTAGATAGTGCTTGCACTCAAGCGAAGCCTACCAGAGCAAACAGCCACGACTGCCAGCTTCATGTGGGTTGGTAACTAGTCCCTAACATGGCTGTAACACTGCCCTGTTCCGAGAGGGGAACGGAGCTCAGTCACTGGCCGAGGGAGGAACGCCTGCGGGCTCAGCTTTGTTTCTGAAACTGATGGGCACCAGCAGTGGAAGCCCTACATACCACGCAAAAGCCAGACAACTTGTCTGGCCACAATGGAAGTAAAGTGCTACATTTTCTGTAGGTTCTTGGTTTTAGTAATGACTCGCAATTCAAGGCATAGTGGAAGGAAGACCATTCGTAAGAGCTAATCATCCTTAGAAAATCACATCCTCTATTGACAGTAATTAGACAACTTAAGCATTAATTTTTTGCATTAGACTTCCACAATTTTAGCAGTTTTACTTCATTTTGTGACACATTCCTAAGAATAATGGAAATACAAAGTAAAAAAGCTGAAAACTGTAAACTCGGGGAAGCCACATTAATTTATGCATCCATCTGGTAACTGTTGTTATTCTCTCTTGCATAGTACTTAGCAAAAGATAGTTATTTTCTATGGCTCAGACCACTTCATTTTTTCATTAGCATTTATAGCGATTAATTAAAATGACATGTGAAAAACCATCAAAGCATAACTTCTATTAAATGGGGAATTTATTATCATCAGCATAGCCTAAAACTGATGCTTAATTGAATTTGCTGCAAAAGCTGCAGTACCAAGCTGAGTGAACAACACTGCAATGTCATATGCTCTGGACCTAGATGGTTGCTTGTATGTTCAAAAGGAAAATAAGCTTAGCAGTATATGAAGACATAAAATTCTTCAGGCATTTAGACTAATTAGAACAGGTAATTCCAACACAAAGGAAATGAGCATGGAGATGAGAAAATGGCATATTGGTTGTGAAGATGTTTATTAATATAAAAACTTCCTGATGCTCCCAGTTAGTCACTGTCAGTATTTTTTAAAAATAAGAAGCAAGCTAAAAGCTATATAAACCAAAAGGAAAAAGTAATTAGATTTAATGAGTGGTCATTCCCACGTGGGACTACAAGCCTTTAGTACACTGCTTGATGACTGGTTGCAAATATCAGCAAGCTCCCACTGCGAAACGTGTATTCAACTCTTCCCTCGGCTGACATTGATCTCAGTAGAATTAGGAATGCTATGACAGCTTTGAGGAATGGCTGTAATGAAAGCCTGCATGCTTACAGGACAGGTAAGTGTTGATGTTGAAATATGATAAGCAGCAAATATGCTGGTTGGTTTATTTGTGGGGGTTTTGTTTGTTGTATTTTTTTATTATATGTGTATAAAGAGGCTAGAGGGTGCTTCTGCATCCCTGATACAAATAAAACCACAGAGCGCTTCCTAAGGTAACCTTCTCTCAGTGTCACCAAGCTGCTTAAATGCTTATTATCATAATGGCAAAGATCATGGCACAGCAATTAAATCAACTGCAATTATGTTTCTCAGCTGAGACTGCTGTGTCAAGTATAGAAAATAACTTTAAAATTAGCTCCCCATTTCACTTACCACTCTCTGGATGCAAAGATATGAAGCTTCAACCTGCAATGTTCTTGTCTTCCTGCACCTCAGCATCTCTGTCACGGTCACAGATAAGACTTGGTTTAAAACAAGCACCCTAATCAACAAGAACCCTGTACTGCAGAACAAGAGAACTATTTTCTGTGAGATTCTAGCACTAAAGGGAGCACCAATGGTATTTAACAGTGTGTTTAGTTAGAAATAATACCATTCATGTTAAAGTGGGATAACAAAAGCTATGAGAACTTGCAACAATAATTTGTGTTTTGCTTCAAGCCCAGAGTTAAGGGATTTAAGCTTTCATTTATAAGAAAAATTGTATCCCTCATGGTTGAAGAGAAAAAAGTAAAATCATGACTCGGGTATTTCCTTAAAAAAAACAAAGAAAAAATGAAAAAAAACCACCCATGAATCACAAAGAAAATTCCACGATTTTACATGATGGAAGAGAAGGAATCCAGAAGTCTGTATAATATTAACATACTCGAACTCTGTATAACTATATTTGTGATGTAATGTATTTTAAAAATCATCCACAGGGAAACCTAAGCAAACAGAACACAAATCTGACTGGGTATAATATTGCTTCACTTTCACATGCTGCACCACAACAACAAGAACACAGAACTAGACCAGCACACCTTAATTCTGTCCTGTAGAATCTTTCAAGCTCTCAAAAACAGTGTTATTTTCACTTTGAAATGAAAGGAAGCAAAGACTTTCAACACTTCTGTAATAACATAAGGGTCCAAGACAATCTGATACAAGGCTCTGCTCTAATATTTGAATACAGATTATGGGTATTTACTGTAGATTTTCAACCTACATCACTCTAAATCAGGCAGAGAATGGTTTCAAATGGGCTTTTCCACACATCATGTCAGTAGCCCCACTTTTCAAGCTGTAGTCAGCCAGCAGGCTGTAACTCCGTCTTTCAATATCTTTTTCTGCTTATTTCTTAGATTTTTCACATCACCCAATAATTGTACCGTTGATTTAATTTCCACAAACTAGGTCTATATACTGTCTAGCAATATCGCTGCCGTCCCTTAAGAACACTTTTTCTTCATGTGGAAGCAAGTTTTAAGTCTTAACAGAAAAGCTTGTTTCCTAGGCCTGCGTGTGGCAAGAAGGATGTAGTGGACTTATACATCACTGATTTTTTCGTTGAAAACCCAGCTGGCAAGGACCCGATAGCTACCACCAGAACAGCACATTGAAATACCAAAAAGTAACATTGGGCTGTTGGGTTTTTTCTCTTGTTGGCTAGGCAGCATTATGCTCTACTGACACTCTAATGAGCATGACTACCCCAAAAACGAAGCTGAGAATTTTAGGTGAGGTGAAGCCACACACACGATCATAAAACCTACTGCTTCCAGTAGGCAAGCTCAATTCCCAGAGTCGCACTGCACGCCATGGCATGGACTAACTACCCGTGTAGGGGAAAGAAAGACATGGAAATCATCCTCTTACAACAACTTCACTTGCTCACAAGAGTGACTGAAATAGCTTTTGAAGTTAGATGGGGTAGGATGAATCCCTTTGGTGGTTTTGGGCATATATTCAAAGTGTTTTGAAAATTCATCAAACGTGAAAGGTCACCTTGAAAGCAAACACAAGGAGCCAGTCCGCTCCTAAGCCTCAAAAGCACAGCCATTAAGGATCTTGTAATGTCTTAGTTGGAAGAGCTGGTAAGTGCCAAATCAATGAAGATACAATTCTGCATCAGTGATTTCTAAGTAACGATGAAGCAAAGATATTCAGCTAATTTTTAAACAACAGACCAACATATGTAAGCAGGAAAAAAGTACTGTCTGCTGTTCTATATCAAGATGCCATTTTTTGAACAACCTATATACAGCAAAGCATGGAAATACAACTGCGTGTCACAGCATGAAAGTAATGAGGGGACTTTATTATAGAAGAAAGCAAGAACACTAAGCATCACCAGCATCCAAAATCTTAGCCCAGAAGTGAGAGCCCCAGCGGATTTCACAGAATCATCATCTGCCCTTGCTCTTTTTTTCAAGCCAGAATACTGTTCTTAGCTCAGGTAAAACAGATCAGGTCCTTCGGCACAACTGAAACAGCTGAGGGATAGATGGTTGTTACTTTGTGACCTCAGTCCTGAATTTCCCATCATCAGATGGCACAGCTTCAGGGTTACCCTGCCTGGCATTATGTGAAAAAGCCCCAGATGGTTTTTACAGCTTCCAGATAAGCTCTTTGCCTTATCCTGGCACAGCAATTATGCCAGTATCTGAGAAAGCTGTGAGGTAGAGCTGACGGTTGTTTTTGCAGCAACAACGTTTGCCAATATTTACTCAAGGAAGAGGAGTGGCAGATGGTTACAAATGAGTCACTGGTAAATAATGCAAGAATATTTTTTTAGCTAACCCTGAAGCAATCCCGTGGGATTGCTGAAGATCCCTATGAGACACACAACATTGATTCCATGGACCTAGTTTTAAGGAGAGTATAGTTACAAACATGGAGGTGGAATGATGATTTGAAGAAAATTTTGTAGCGCTCCTTTGTCTCATCTCCATCTACGCTTCCAAATAATTTTTTATTAATTACATTTGCAAATGTTTGTAGTCCTTGAAGTCAGAATGCACTCCTGGAAAATCATTTAAGGCTCCATAGTACCACTAGCTCATAAATAATTTCCTATATATATGTGAATGTTACGCTTTTTCCCCCTAAATTAGACGTTACAACAGACACATAATGAAAACCAGACATAATAGCAGCTGAACCACTGAGCTGAGCATACAACTTGTGCGAGTGTGGTGTGGGTCATTCCTTAAATAAGAAAATTCTCATAATTTTGAGTAGTAAGTGGCCAACATTCTTATCTATTAAAGTACATTCTTTTTTTCTCCTCTATCACCATCGTGTAGCTAATGCTTATGGAATCAGGCTTAAGAGAGCATAAGTGAAAAATGACAAAGTCTGAAAAAAGTATAGAATGGTTTGAGTTGGAAGGGACCTTAAAGATCACCCAGTTCCAACTCCTTGCCATGGGCAGGGACATCTCTGACAAGATCAGGTTGCTTATGATGAAGCTATGCACTTCTCATAGAATACAAATGCAAATGCAGTAACAACAAGCCTTGGTAGAAACATTACAATGTTTTTAAGCCAGTTTACCTGAAGTAAGTTTTCCTCTTCACAGAGGAAAGTGTATAGAAGACAGACGCTTGAATGCTGGGCCAGCAGCTAGGGCATGCACCAGCCCTTGAGGGCTCCCAGCCCTCTAAGCCCACTTAGCAGGCAGGAAAAGAAAATAAAGACCTGAAAATTGCAGAAAAATTCACCTCTTCTCAGGGTTGTGCTCTAGCCCTGCCATCCCACTGGTATCCCTTGAGCTCTGCTGGTCTGCCAACATGCCTCCTTTATTGGCCTCACACTGGAGGCAATGCCCTGGGTGAGGCCTGAGGATGCTGAGCAGAGGGGATCATGCTGCTAATCCCTGACACCCTGTGCACACATGCTCCTCACACTACCTCAGGACCTCGCTGCTGCCTGAGCACAGCCTTGGCCCCCGCTCATCTTGCTGTGCGTCCACATCCAGCACCTTCCCCCCAGGCCTTGTCACCAGCCCTGCTAGCTGCTGGAATCTGCCAGCCCAGGGCAAGGCTGCCCATTCCTTCTACCCAGACTCCACAAGGACTGTCCCAGTCCCTCTGCATGGCTGTCCTGCCCTTGCATGTATGACTGATTCCCTCCCAATTTGGTGTCCTGTACAAACATGAGAAACACTCCTTCACCTGCTCCAGATCAACAATGTCACCTCGCTCTTTGTATTACAGATCGCCAGACATGTCTAACAAGACAGTAGTTCACTTCTTGCAGAATACAAATGCAATAATAATAAGCCTTTGTAGAAACATTACGTTTTTAAGCCAGTTTACAGATATGTGAATCAACATTTAGAGAGTGGATTTTAGTGGGAGCTCCCATTTATTGTGACAGAAAGATTTCAAAATGAGGGCAAGTGAAGGCAAAGTCAGACAAATGAAATGTCAATTATGATTCCTTTTTAGAAATATGGTGTATCTCACGAACATCCCTTCATTCTGTTTCCTTAAAGTGATTGACACATATTGTCCTCTTTCACTGGTAAACCCCAGCCACAATGGGCTCAGCGGTATGCTGTATTTCCTTAAATTCACATCCACTCAGTCCCATCTTCAACCACAGAAATCAACTAGCGACAATATGGCTTAGTCGTTTCCTTACAAGTTTATGTCTCATCAGCAGTATAGCTCCACAGAGCAGGAGCATATGTGGAAATTTTCAGATCCAACACTGTAGTGGTGTGACCGTGGCCAGTGGCCAGGTGCTCACACAACCACCCTCTCATCTCCCTTTCTCTGCTAGACAGGGGAAGAAAATATAATGAAGGGCCCATGGTCTGAGATAAGGACAGAGAGATCAACTGCATCTACCATGCTGGGCAAAACAGACTTGATTTGGGGGAAATTAGTTAAATATTTTAAAGAATAAATCAGAGAAGACTAGAGAGAAATAAAAACGGATCTTAAAAAACAACACCTTCCCCCCCTCCCTCCCTTCTTTCTGGGCTTAACGTCAATCCCAGTTTATCCACCTCCTCCCCCTGAGCGGTGCAGGGGAATAGGGTATTCCCTATTGGGTTGTGATCAGTTCATCTGATGTCGTTTCCACCACTGCTTCTTCCTCCGGGGAGGACTCCTCACTCTTCCCCTGGGCCCTTGTGGGGTCCCTCTCATGAGAGACGATCTTCACACACCTTTCTACAACGTGAGTCCTTTCACAAGAGACAGTTCATCATAAACTGCCCCAGGGTGAGTCTCTCCATGAGGTGCAGTCCTTCAGAGGGAAAATGTTCCAGCACAAGTTGCTGGCGGTGTCACAAAAGTCCTGCCAGTCAACCTGCTCCAGCGCGGGCTTCCCATGGGGTCACAGCCCCCTTCAGGCATCCACCCACTCTGGCGTGGGGTCCTCCATGGGCTATAGGTGGACATCTACACCCTGTCACACCCACGGGCTGCAGGGGGACAGCCAGCTTCACCAGGGTCTTCAGCACAGCCTGGGAGACTCTCTGCTCCAGCCCCTGGAGCACATCCTACTGCCACTCGTCTTCACTGACCTTGGTGTCTTCACATATTCTCACTCCTCTGTCTCTCTGCCAGTTGTTGTGTGGCACAGTTCTTTCTTCCCCATTTCTTAAATATGTTTTCACAGAGGTGTTCCTATCCTGACATCACTGACAGGCTCAGCCTTCGCCAGCAGTGGGTCCATCTTTGGAGCCAGCTGGCATTGGCTCTATCAGGCTCAGGGGAAGCTTCCAGCAGCTTTTTGTAGAAGCCACCGCTACAGCACCCCCTCCATCGAAATTCGTCCAGGTAAACCCAATACAAACGCAAACACAGTTTTAGCTAATTGATCATTTAAGGAGGCAGTCAATGTTTGTCAGACACTGAAATATTCCCCCTTTCAGACTTTCACTCCTTACTTGCTCTTCAGCCAGTGCAGGTTTACATCTGAAATTTGGTGCTGCTGCTGCCTAGCAGCATGTACACAAGGCAGCAACAAAAAGGAGTTCTAGTGATGACTAGAAAGCCCCAGCTCAGCGTAAAGTCATTGTAAACTTAGCTAAATGAGCTAGCATTGCTCATCAGTCATCCAGAATTAGTATTACACTGCTGAGTAGCTGAAGAGCACAATGGCCCATTACCAGACAAAGTACAAAATCAGAGCCAAATATTAGAGCTCTTCCTTTTTCCTACAACCAGAGATGAAGCATTATACTCTACAGGTGATAAGATGCACCAGTACTCTGAAAACACTCGAGAGCTAAAGAGCTATAGAAACTCTATTCTCTTTTGCCAGGACTAACAACTCACACAGCAAGAAATCTTTAGTTATTGGTGAACAATAAAAGCCACAAGGAAAATCCACAAACTACAGGTCTGTTTCACTGTTGAGTATTTTTTGTTAATCATCTTTCCTGTGCTCACCCACCCATCCACCAATTTGACATCTGCATACAGGAACATCTCTTGTGTGCATGTGCCACATGCACTTACATGCTGTCTGGTGCCTGGTTTCCCATACGAAATGGAAGCAGAGACACTTCTACAAGCACCAAGTGTCTACTCAGACAAAGAGTCTACTCATAACCTGATTCTGAGGACCTGGAAGACAATGTCACTTCTTAGAGTTATTGTGCCATCTCACAAATTGAAATAACAATACCTCCTAATCGAGGTAAAAATACTTTTCCTGAAGCTGAACTATGAAAATTGTTTCAAAATTTTCCAGCTTAAATTGTCCAAGCACACTCAGATTTCATCCCCCAGAATCAGTCTCCCTGTTGGTAATTGCATCTTTCTCCAGATGACTAGGAAATTACAGCTTAGTGGGTGCAGAAGCAAATTACTGTACAGATAGTGCTCTGGTTGAAGAGACAGGAATAGTGATGTACTCACTTTATAATTGGCTGGCACTTGCTATCGACCATGTAAATCCTCCACCACGACATGCTGATTAGTGTGCACTGTAATTTATCAGCCAGCTGTTCCAGGCTGGATTTCTGTGCGTTGTAAACCATGCTCTAGAAATGCCTTATTTAAGTGCTGTTGCTACCTGCTAGCCTGCAGTTAGAGAGTTTAAAGTGCAGAAAGCTCCTAACTCATCAAGAGCAAGAAAAGAATGTATCAATAATATAAAAATACATCTATTTCAAGATCCATTCCTAAAGAGTGAAATGCACTCAGGTGGGTTGCTAAAACTTCTAGATACTCCTGCAACAAATGCTCTTTATGCAGTGTCCCTGACAGCCCAGTAGCATTACCGGTACAATTACAAAGGCATTAGGTTAGAGAAAGCTGCAATTTATGGCAAGAAACTGCAACAGAATGAAGCCAGATCCACAGCACTGCAGTAAACCTACTCAATTTTGAACAGAAACCTAAGAAATTTAGGAAATGTGTGTCCTGCCCATTTTCTTTTTCTTTCTGTTTAATTGGTGTGAGATGGGAAAAAACATCAACACTCTGGTCTGCAACAATAATTAATGGAAGAGTTGCACTTTTGATGCAAGTCAGTTTACAGTAAAATGAGAAAAGTCGTGTACAACACAGAAGTCTTGCACAGAAAATATTTAATAATTTTTACCTTTCGGTTCACTTTCCAGCAATGCTCCAGCTTGCATGTTTCTCTATCCAACTCTGACCCTGTAATACTTAGGCATCAATAATCACCAGATTTTGCATCCTCACTGACTTCAGGTCAGATATTGTGAGATACTACTCAAGGAGAAATGACATTAGTTTAAAAGGTTAAGAAAATAATATGGTCAGAGTTCTGTGAAGAAAAGAACAGTTAAAAAAAAAGAAAAAGAAAAAAGAAAAGAATATTCTGTTCTGTTACAGTTTGGTCACTAGGAACAACCACACGTATGAAAGGCAGAAGTGAGAAAGGTCAATGAGCCAAAATTTTGCTTGTGGGTAGTACAGGCTTTCTATGGTTGATTTCTAAGACTTCCCTCTTGCTCTGGCATAACAGACAGGCTCTTTAATTGCAAGGTTAGAAACTTAAAAACTTATTTCAAAGCCATCTGTCGCTATGGCATTTGGATGGCTTTTGAGAAATACCCTGGTAAAGCAAAATTATTGCTCTGGCCACTGCCTTTCTGTTGTGTTCAAACCGTCACAACGTTTAGCAGAGAGCTGCCAGGGCCTAAAGCTGCAGAAAGTTTGTTCTTGCCTAGGAAAAAGATACACCTGGACAGAGCATACATAACGCCCCACAGCCAAGACCTTGCAAGCTGCTGAATACTGTCTTCAGGGCAGAGGGAAGTAAAGACAAAACATTTAAAGTAACAATTAAAAAAACCCCAAACTAGTCACAATTAGATGGTTGGCACTTCGATACATCTGCAATAATTAAAATATGGAAAAGTTTTAGCTCTAAGCTGAAGAGAAGACTCATATTATTGGGCAGGCCAGGCAACCATTGAAGTTTAACACATATAGCAATTTAATTGAAACATGGTGCCTGCTGTGACACAACGCCAGTCTGGAGGCTACAGAAAGCACTGGTGTTGGCAGGATGTCCCTAATCAGCTCAAACCTTCTGCCTCTTGTTTCCATGTCACCAACCCTCCTATTTCTGTACAAGCTGCATGATCCCTGACGGCATAGCGTAGTTGTGCTTCCTTGCTTTCTCTGGATGCTTCACATCTGTGGTCTGTTGTTACACTAACAAGCCATTTCACTGTGTAGTGTAGGGTGACCTGGTGAAAATGCACATATTTGGGGGTAGTTTCAGTTGCATTAAGTGTCCACATTGGAATTTGTCCTCTTTTGCTTACATAGATCCTGAACTTCAAAAAAGTATTATATTTTGCCTGAATAGTATATTTTGTAAGCTTGTGTCGCAGGTTAGGGCTGTGCCAGCCACTAAAATGTGAACAGACACTCTCTAACCCCCTCTGCCCCCCAAACAGGAAGGAAAAGAGAACGAGGAAGAGAGACTTACGGGTTAGAAAAGAAAACTAAACCAGCTTTAATGAAAAAATAATACTAGAAATAATAGAGAAATGATAAAAATTAAGAACTACATACAACTATATATAAATCCGATATCAAACCTGACTGCCCTGACAGCAATCCCCACTGAGGCTGCAGAGCACGTGGCACCAGGGAGCTGGATACAGGAGCTGGATTCAAGAACTCAGGATCAGGATCAAAAGCAGGAGATCGGACGGACCCCTCCTTGAATGCCAGCCATTGAGGAAAGAGGCCTAAACTCTCGCTATCACTCAATTTATACTAAATATGACATATATGGAATGGAACACCTTTGTTAGTCATCTGTCCTGTCTATTGCCCCCCAGAGGTGCAACCTTTTACTTCCTTGTGACCCGTCTCACTACCTGGCACCCCTAGCATGGCACACAAGAGCCAGCAGTGACCTTGGTCACTACAGGAATAAGTACAAGCAAGAGCCTTTCTGTGCATACATAGCTGTTCCACTCAACACTTTCCAGAATGCCTGTGACAGCGAGCATGCCCAGTGTTTCTGGAAGTGAAAACCTGGATGGGGGCTGTTGGGCACTTACAGCAGTGCCCAGTTCAGGAATTTCATATATTCTTTGGTATATTTGGATTTTGCTTATTCAGAAAAAGTGAAATAGGGTCATTACAAAAAAAAAAAAAAAGGGTTGTTAATTGTTTGTTAGTTTCAGCCAAAACCAGAATTACCATTTTTATTTATGTATTTCATTCATACACACAGAAGCTCAGGGTTTAACACACAGTCAGACCCACTGAATACAGATGATATTATTCTCAATGCTGGAATAGTTGTTTACACATGGGCCTGCTTGCTTACGTTAGTTTCAAAGCAGCTGAACATAAAGCGAATTAACAGAACATACAGAAAAGTGTAAGTAAAAGAAAACTTAGAGAAACACTGAAGAAACTTCTAGGACACCCAGCAAGAGAGTGTTGATGCTTGAGTCCTCAGACTCAGCAGTACTTGGATTTGGACCTCCAATTCAAGCAGAATGTGCTTTTATCTCTCAGCTCAAAAAATTGTAGATTTAATTCAAAATAATGTATTATCCTTTGTCAGGCTTCCCACTGCACAAGTTGTTCAAGGATCTGGGATAACCTAGTTGTCTTAGCAGTGATCCACATAAACAACATGAAAAAACCATAAATAGCAACAATTACGGTTGATATCATTTGGTCCCAGTGCCAGGAGGAGGCTGCCTGCCAAGGGGAACATTCCTTGCAAGTTAGTCCTACAGCGCGCTGGCAGCCACCTGCGCCTGGAACGAATTCGATGTTCCGCTCAGCCGGGCTGCGCCCAGGGCGCTGGCGAGGCAGGGCTGCACAGGGGTGCTTTGGGAAATCCCCCAGAGCGCATGGAAATGGGGGCATTCCCTCTTCATCCGTACAAGGAAGGCTTTGTGGGATGTGAGAGCTTTTTCTCAAAGCTTCTGGTGTAAGGCACAGGAACTAAAAACACACTAGGGAGATCAGGCTCTCCTTCTCAGACATTTTTTTCCCATCTGTTAGCAAGCCTTAAAGTAAACTATTCCCTTTTATGCAAAATACTGTGTTTCACAGTGAGGAATGTGTCAGGATTTTTAGTATCAGTCTCCATAATAGAGTCGACAGCTCCTGATTGTTCCAGGATGTAAAGCATATCGTAGGTTTTGGACTTCTAAGCATCAGATTTTACATACTGTAATAGGAGGAGCACTTGCAAGTGAAGGGATTTAAAACTAAAGCAAGTGCATGTTCAGTGCAGTTCATTCTGGAATCTCCAAAGGTTAAGGGTAATTTCTTTAAATTCTTGACTCCTACCAGAGAAAAGTGCAAGCTTATCCTGTTGAGGACTGAACTGTCTCTCCACTTTTGAGTAGAGCATCTCCTCCTGATACATTTTTGATATACGGTAAGAGGTAGAAATGTGCTTGCCTAGTAACTTAATATCAGATTAGGACAGTAGACGCTACCACTGTGCCACTTTACCAGATGAGTACAGCTCTTATATGAGTGTCTGTTAAATCCCTTTCTGAAGTTCAGAAAAAGTTACTGTTCATCTCCTACTCCTCATAGTAGCTACGAACATCTTTCTATCACTCTAAGCAAGCACAGAGTTCCCTATGCTGACAAGTTCAGATAATTTCAGATCATCTGAGTTTGCACAGCTCCATTTTTCAGGATGATTGACTACATTTGACTCTGTGTAACCTTAAAAGAATATTCTAAGAACAATTTCTGTGGGCAGCTAGAAGTTTTAATATGTTGAGTAATAAATGGCAATTTCTGCTCTTGAAAACTGCATGGAAATGTACATTATGTTCCGCGATGTGCTTGATTTTAACTAAAACCAAGAAAAACCAAAGAAATAAAAACATCTACCTTTCTTAAAATTTACCTGAGTTAGCAATCATCATCTCAATTCAAGTCTTAAGCTTTAAGAAAAAGATAGGGAATCTTTTGTCAGAAGATACTAAATATCACCAAAACTCTGTAGAATTTACCAGATTTAATTACTGCTAGGTTATTGATCTCACACTTACACTTTTTTTACTTACACTTTTCTTACTTACACTTTTCTTGGCTGTTTTACTCATCAAAGCTCTTGGTTTCAATCTAACACTAAATAAGAACTGAAAATAGAAAAAAAATAATAATTCATGAACAGGGAAGTAATTTTTCAGACGTTTAGACATTTTAGAGCTTGAAGTAGCTCAGTTAGGGGAACTTGGGCTTCTCTCCAGTGAGATATCGCAACAATGTTGACCTGTCCCAGTGGCCAGGTTTTTTGGAAAGAAGGCTGTAGTACCAAAGCGTGCTCTACATGTGAGAGGTCATGACATGAAACTTTCTTCTACTCCTGTCTCAAAGCCTATTTATATGAATCATTGACCATTCTGAACTGAGGCATGTTATTCCATTTCATTGCTGTTGTCCTGTATTCTAATCTCTCATTATGTTACCTTGAAAATCATTATGTGATTTGCCTACTCCTTTCTTGAAAGGAGACTTCGTGATGTTTTATTGGTAGAGATTTTTTTTAAGCAGAATAATCTGACTCTATGCTTCCTATGACTTTCCCTAGAAAAGACAACTTAAAGATATGCAAGCATGTTCTTTAGTTAAATAAGCACATCTATTACCACAATAGAATGAATATTGTGTGCTGGCTCATGTTGCAAACAACTTTGCTTAAAAGATTTCTTTGCAGTTATCAGTATCTTAAATACAGAAAGTGCCTTGAAATGCATTTTTAAGTCTGAAAGCAGGACATTGAAAGTGCCTTGGATAGAGATGTAGCCTTTTCAAGCCTGAAAAGAGGAGGATTTAAAAGGACTGAATAGCTCAAAGGATTAGCAATGAAAGACAGACACTTTCACATATAAACTTGTCTGAGTTCATCCAAATTCAACAGCAACTTAGGTCATCAAATTAAAAGAAGCTTTGGTGGTTCGCTGGAAGCAAGTCTGTGGCTCTCAGCCCAGCTTCTAGAGAAAACTTACTCATCAAAAACATGCCTCTATTTGGCATTCATACTGGGTATTTCAGAGAGACCAAGAAATGAAAATACACAGAACAGTTCCTTAAAATATGTGCTATTAGTGGCCTAGCTAGAATAGTGTGTGGGCAGCACAACCTTCCTTTTTTTCAGTTGTGGATATGCAATTCAAGCTATGAATAAAAGCAGATTTTTATAGTATTACTAATGCAGAATTTTCTAAAACCATACAATATATTCAGAAGGAGAGTTCAGGTGACTCACCACTCAACTCCTCATTCCTAAACTTCAACCCTGTTTATAGCATAATGCGACTTGTCATTCTACATTGTTGCCATGGGCTTTCTTTTGCACAGTCCTTCCCCATAAAACTAGACCCAGATGAAGCTGGACTCCTTTCTGTGAGGCACACTGCAGGAACGCATCATGCTTTCAAAGGCACCGCTGTCCTACAGGCACAAGGCACACTGGTGGACCTCAAGCGCTAGAGCAGACAGTGGTGTCAAAGGCACTGAACTCTCTACGATGAGCCACAAGCAGAGCTGCCGGGCTGGAGGGGTCCCTGCCCATTCACGCGAGCTGCAACAACTGGTCAGGTCTCATTCTTGCTCAGCAGAACAGCCAGCAGGCAAGGCTATTGCATCAAGTTACCGCCTCAACATTCTGCCTAAAAATTCTTTAGTTTCATGGGCAGGCATGTTTCTCCAAGTGTGAAAACCAAAGCTAGACACTGGGAAAAGGGGACAGATTTTTTGAGAAGCTACAAATTAACAATATTTCCCCAAGCAAATAAAGGCTGGAGGGAGAAAAAATGCCTTTTCCCTTAGACATCTTCTCATATGTAAGCATATGAAAATTCCAGATATGTTCACGTGGTTGTAAGCTTATTGTGATCAGTAACCCCACAAAGACAAGCTTCATTTTCACGAAAAATCATTTTGTACATCTCTTTTCATCAAAGCACCCAGGGACCTGGTGCTTAATGCCCTCTATTCATGACCCAGTTCCCTCAGTCTGTGTGATCAAACTAATTCTAGTTCTGTGCCTAGCCATCAAATAATCTACTTATGTAGGTGTTGTCATTACACAAATGCACACACATTACTAGACTGCTTGACTCTTCCACTTTAAAAATAGAGGAGGGACAGGTCCAGAGCACTCTGTATATCACTACATGGTACACTTGCACTCACCAAACTCAGGCTGGCGGTAAAAATAACCCTCTCTTGAAGAGCAGACGTTAATTTATCTGCTAGGGTTTCCACCTGTTAACATTTTTCAGACAGGGGCCCTGTCTGGAAAAAACTCTGTATTTCATGAACTCTGTGTGCTTTACTGGACAAAATCAAGATGTGACTCATTGCTCTGAGATGTGTAAATATTAAACCTGTTTCAGCCACGGAGGCTCAGACTTACCTACTGATAGGCAGACATCAGTGGCTGAAGAGAGACCACAAAACTCTAGAATCTTGAGATTTTATTTTACCTGAAATGAGAGTAATCTCAAGAAATATGTCACTATAAGGAGGACATCACTGAATAGGTGCAGCAGGCTCTGCTTTCTACAAGTTAAAAAAATGTTTGCGTCTGTCTCTAGGATGTGTGAGTGATCTGGCTTGTCACAAGATCATAGTAAAAATCACTGGGAGAGTCATATAAGGTTAATGTAACATTGTCTGTCTTTTTCAGCATTATGTCCTGACATTCTAGAATTCCTTGAGTCAAATTTGTCTAAATTCAAGCATTATTTGACAACTGGATTCACAAAATCACAGCACCTATATGATCAGGAGATGTATTAAGGACAGTGATTCTGGTTAATGCAGAGATTATCATTATCATTCAGGGCTAAGACAGACAAAGTAATTGCCATATTTTGGGTGACTGTGCACTAGTCGAGCACAAGTATTGTTTTGCAAGAGTGTGAAAAAGGGTGCAATACAGATAAACATCGCATGATGAGGTCTGGTTCTTGCCCTGATAATACTGCAGGTAAATTAAATGTATATATACGAAAAAAGAGCCACAGCAATATGTAACCATTCACTTAGTGAGATCTGCTTTGAAAGCTAATTGAAAATGGTTTGGTTTTGACATAAAAGATTCCATATCAAAGAGGATACAGTAGGGCTGGAGGGTGGGAAGAAGGATCTATTTATCTTAGGAGTGTGTCAGCTCAAGCAAATTTCCTACCAGCGTACAACAGCAAGAGTCAAGAAAATCACTACAGAGAGCATAGTTTAGCTTTATAGAATTCAATGAGGAAGACAGGAAACTAGATGGAGGGCAGTTTTGACTGGTAACGGTTTAGAAGCTACATCACGACAAAGTGGAGACTGCACCACTGTATGCGCTTAACCGTCACTCCTCACACACATACTGTTCCCTACAGTCACCAGCATGACCTCATCAACACTTGTTCAGCTGGGTACACAGCAGGGCTGCTGATATCCATCACCCCTACAGAGCCACTACAAGGTCTTAGCACCATATAAGACCTGTGGCCTGAGGGGTTCTCTCCTGTTGAGTCTTGCAAATTAGAGCCAGTTCATTAACTATCCTCAGAGGCGCTGATCACCATACCAGCCAAGGCTTATTTATCTAGGAACTGTTACCAGATGCCTTATTTCCCCACCCTCCAATTTCCTCCCTCCAAATAAAAAATAACCTGCAAGCACTGTGACACACCGCAGCTGTGACAAATAAACAATTCACTTTCTCATACAAGAGACACGGCAGCTCCAGCCTGTAACAGTGTGCCAAAGATACTGATATCAAGAGAGCACAGCTTTCCAAATGGGGCTACAGGTTATTCTGCCTCTGCTATTTGATGATTATTCCTGACCCTGAATTAGTAGGAAAAAAATTAGCAACTAAAACTTCAGAAAGAATTCAGTACTGATGTATTTACTCTTTTGCAGGGACAGAGCACACATCAGCACAACAACAAACCCGGGTGGAGTTACTTTAATAGATTAGCGTGAGAGATGTGCAAGTATTGTATTTTTTGTCAACACATAAAGAAAAACAGGAACAAACTTAAATCTTAATGTCTGTAGCAGCTATTCCTCCAGGGCTTTCCTCAGGGGTGGGAGAGTTCACTTGGGTATGTGTCAGTTATACAGCCAGTGACAGCTGAGTGAAACAGAAAGGGGAAAGGGGATTCTTCCCCACGTAGCTATCATTCTTCGATGAATTTTCTTCTTTTATGACTTACACTGACAGAACAACAGAAATCCAGGTCTTTCCAAATAAAAAAAATGCAAAAAGCCTGATTCAGGGAACTCTGAATCTGCCTTTAGTTTCCCACAGAAAAACAGCAGTTTTATACTTCCGGTCTGTGAGTCTTATTTTAGACTATGGAAAGTATTTTCACAGATCACTTAGTGGGATGAAAAATTAGGATTTAATGCTACAGGATCCCAAGTCTCTTTTTTTCCACTAAAGCAAAA
Organism: Apaloderma vittatum; assembly: GCF_000703405.1. Classification (NCBI taxonomy): domain Eukaryota; kingdom Metazoa; phylum Chordata; class Aves; order Trogoniformes; family Trogonidae; genus Apaloderma; species Apaloderma vittatum. Next base: position 21,827 of record NW_009714406.1, read on the forward strand.
AAACCCCAAAAAACAAATCTGATGGTCAAAACCAGTAGTTTTAGTTGCTGTTAAACTGTACTTGATTTTGGTTTATAGCAATCACCATCACCCTTACTATTTTTGAGTCCTTCTCTTATTTTGTGCATAGTATGGATTTACAGATTAAAGAAATACAGAACCATTATTGCAGCCATAGTATATCATGTTGTTTAAAAGGTAGTCTTGAGGAAGAGAAAGTTTGCAATAAAATGCACTACATTTGCAGGAAAACCGGAACAAAATATTTGGTAAGTTGTCTACCTCTGCTGCTAGAATCAATGGTTGTTCAAAAGATGGTAGTAATCTAGGGATTTTGTATAGTAACTCAGTGTCCTGTGAAATTTAAGTTACAGCAGCTTCCTTGCCCTAGTTCAGATAGCTTCAAGCCAGCAACAGCCAATTTCCTGAGCAAAAGACACTTGGTTGTTTCTATACTAAGAGTTTCATTAACTTCTGAAAGTGCCAGTTAAAACCCAAGCACATCTTGGGCTTTTTCATTTGTTTGATTGGTTTTGTTGCTTTTCTTTTCTCTTCTTCTTCTTTCTAAGGAATATTCCAAACCTGCTTTATGAACACTGTTGAGAAAAGTTGGCATCTTCTGCTTTTATCCCTGTAATACCTGTGCAGTGTATGACACACCAGGAAAGTGCTCTTTATTCTGGCTTCAAATAGACAGTCTTTACAAAGATTCTTACGTTGCGTCTTTCCTAATGTACTTGAGCTCTTTACTGCAAGGAATTAATGAATGGGAAGAAAACCCCCGTTGGCTTTCACTTTCTAATCAAAATTTATAGCAGTGGCTGTCAGAAATAGCATTTTATTTATGAACACAGATTTGAGATAGCTACGAGCGTGCAAACACAGAGCACTCCGAAGCCATTTCACAGTCCCTTCCCACAATCAAACTGCATCTTAAAATAATACTTTTAAAAGTATGAATCGTCTTTAACCATCAAATTACGTGACACTTCAAAGAAATATTCCTAAAACCCATCATAAAGATGATTGATTGGTTCTATAAAGTTTAGCCATTAGCTCTCCACCATCACACAAGGTGATATAACTTCCCTGACAGTTCCCGGTAAGGGAAGCACTGTACAGCATTCAAGGCCCCAACCAACTAGGAACTCCTGCAGAAGAAGAGCTCATATTTATGAACTACAGCATCCTGCTCTGAAAAGCTCATTTCCCCAAGCTATATATGGTATTTTCCACGAGTCACCATCTCTGAGATTATTAAGTCTCAGAAGCAATCAGAGTACCTATAACTTCCTTTGCAACAGATTTGTAGACATGCACATTTAACATTAGTTAGAGGAATCCCTTCCTAGGCCTGTACTGGCCACTGGTAAAGACTAGCCCAATGCAAACCAATACATTAGGAAACTAGTTTAATGGGAACAACAGAAAGTCAGTCAGATCCTGAAAACTCATGTAGTATTGTAACCAAGTGCTGTGACTCAAACTGCTTACTGGGATTTTAGAATTACAGTGCTCCTTTTCTGAGCTTTTCTCCCCAACATAGATACAGGAATTAGACATATCTATTTAAGAGTTTGTGTGGCATTAAATAATTAAAGAACTCAAGAACTAGCATTCTGTTAGCAGTAATAGTAATGCTAAGAAGAAAACTTCTAAAGCTTTAGAGTCAGTAATGCTGAATGCTGAGTTTTACCTAAACTGATGTAATCAAAGCAGTTTTTTTAACTAGATAATAAGCAGACACAATTATGTCTCTCAAAAGAAAAGCCTAAAAACAACGCTCCAGCCTTCGAGCAGAAGCCAATACTGAATGTCTGAACACACTGCAGTCACAGGGCAACTCCTTCAAAGCTTAGCTGGCTGCCACGGGGGCTTGTGGACATGATGATATGAGTTGTCTGCACTAGTATTTTGTTTTAAAGCTTCTTCCAAGTCACCATTTCAGATTCAGGAGAAAGCAAGGAAGTGGATGACAAATTTGTTTCAGACTGAATAACAACTAGATTAGCCAATGGGCTAAATGGGAGTGATGATACACAGTGTGAAAGCATCCTGTCTCATGATCTGTCACTGAATTCCCAGTGGCAGCTACAAACTCTTCTAGTGTTTCTGAACAGATTAAAGGTGACTGGTTTTTAAAGGGGATTTTGAAATAGCTTTCATACACATGGTTCATTTTTACTTATTTTTTAAAATCTTTATATAAAATACTTTGAACAGAGAACTCTTGTCTCATTCACAATGAATTGCACACCTTGGGGTGTTGCTATTCAAAAACTTGACTTCAGGTCACAGCCCATGTTGTTGCAACACTGCAGGTCATTTGAAATCTATGGTATTACTTGGTCTGTTCTAGCTATATGGAAAGAGTAAGCCACAGTTGCAGCTTCTGGTATTCCTGCACAAGGAAAACTCACGAGAAAAAGGGAAAAAAAGTACTATGAGCAGAGATTACTCCAGGATTGAGAAAAGCACAAATTTGCTGTCTCTCTCGTACAAGATGGGAAGTTCCTCCACAGCAGTGTCTGCAGGTCTAATAACAAATAAAGGCAAGGCCTTTGCGTCTTTGCAAAAGACAACATAAAATCACAGTTTACACTGCCTTACTGACTTTTTCATGGTAACTATATACAATTTCCCTTGCAAGAAGAAATACTTGTCTTTCTGATGGCTTTCTCAGTGCTAGTTGGTATGCTCAGTTCTTCAGCAGATAGAAAATGGATATTGTCCCACATGAAGTGTGTAAACTATTCCTAGAATTACTAGGGGAGGGGCAATAAGTGATCCGCTAGGAAAAGTTTACAGCTCTAGCCTGTACATTGTCACAACTCTATAAATTGTCAGCAGAAGGGCGGCACTGCCTCCAGCTGCAGTCAAGGCACTGCTATCAGGGGTTTGCTCACCAAGGGGATATGCTCATCGCTCAGGAGAAAGTTAATAGCAGCTTTGTAACAGTAATAGACTATGGTTACCAAAAAGCATGTTGGAATGTCACAGGCTACATAAATTCCAACTCAGAGGCTCATACGAGCTGCTTGTCATCTCTCAGCATGTCTGAAAGCTCTGGAGACTCTGTAAAACTCATCAACCACATTCATAACTGAATTAAAATTTCCCAACTTCCATGACAGTTATAAAGCCTCCCATACATTACTTGTTTATTTGTGGCTCCTCACAAAGGTGCATCACGCATGCTGACCCCAGTTTTTGCTAATCCCTTTGCTGCAAAAAGGCTGAACTAGCAGAGACTGTGCACTACGTTCTACCACATCACTACTTACTGTGGTCAAACACTGTTGACCATGTCTATAGCTGACCTAGTATCTGGAACATGTATAGCAGAAGCAATTTATCTGCTGTAAGGAGTTAGATTAATTTTAAACAGACTAAGTGATGTTCTGAGTGTTTACGTACAGAGTCCAAGGGCAGATCCTGCTCTGCTTCACAGCTTCCTTTGCAACATCCAGGATCACTTCTGGACTGTCAGGAGTTTAAGTCTAGACTGAATGTGTTTGGGAATAAAGTGCATGTACCTAAAAATACAATTCTGTTGCATTAATCTGGCAAGTTTCTTCGAAATTAAAATTTCTGGTAACGCTCAAATGGGAAAAAACTTTGTGGATTTTTTCCAGGTCATATAAGTTCTTTGAGGTTCAGGGGTAAATTCCTTGCTCTACTAAAATATGTGTAAATATCTTTACTTAATTCAGTGAGACAAAGATTTCAGCAAAGATATTTCCTTGCATGCCTAGGACTTGGATAATTTTTTGCATAATTTTTGGGCTAACTACTTAAGAAATCCGGGCCAAGTCATAGCTTATGTAGAAATTATGAAAGACTGAGCTGTAAGTCCACTTTTTTGTGAGTGTGTGTATGTATACAACTAGTAGCTAATATTAACTATCTCCCACATGTTCAAACATTCCTATAAGCACTCCAGAGACATGCAGATGTCTTACAATGGTATAATTTACATAGAGTAAACAAATCATCCCCATGTAAGGAGGTTATAACTATGCCAAACACTTCAAGAATGGGAATGGGGAGGAAAAGAGACTGTTAAGACATAAGGAGTATCACATCATCTCTGCCTGGAATCTAACACCTGAAGTTAAGAATTCAAGAGAAAGGATTCTCAGCTGTGTTTATTGTTGGAGCTAGAGAAGTTAAAAGAATTAGCTTAGAATATTCAGAACTGGCAGAATTAAACCAACAGTGTAATCCAGTGCTAACTCAGCAGTGTATCCAAGAAAACTGGATAAAGCGCATAACAGAATTAAACTGGGAAGCTAACTCTGAAACCACTTCTTAACACTTATGAGTGCCTTAATAGTAAGGCAATCAACACTCAGTTGTGTAATTCCTGTCTTTATGTCAAGTCACATAAAATAAAATCACACAGAAGTAGTGCTCTCAAATGGCTCAGAGCTGTCCACAGACTAAGCCTAAAAATAGGATTTAGCAATTTCCAAGCACTATTAAAGAATGAAAAACAATGTTTGTTTTTGAAGTCTTAGTTCCTAATTTTCTGAAAGGACTTATTCTGTGCCAACCTCAGAAGAGAGTACTACACATTACCTAATATCTAACCCATCCTTTGAAAAATACCTAGTGCTAAGTGAACTTTCGAAGAGCATCAATAGATACAAGTGATATCATTACTTGCAGAGAAAACAGAACATCCACAAATAGGAAGATCAATCTACCAGCAGATAAATTGACTATTACTGCTAAACAGTACTTTCAGCTACTTAATCACAGTAATTTTGGTAGCAAAAAGATAGGAGTATTCACTGTTGATAATGTCAAATTATTATGTGTTGTATCTGTATTTCTTGTAGATTACAATGGGAGTTTTGTGAGCTCAGCAGTTTTGAAAGTCCAAATACTTCTGAATGTCATTCTGCCAGTATGTGAATCAGACAGTCTGTAAAAAAGACTACCCTAGTGGAATTTTCATATATAGTGGAATGCATTCATCCAATTTCTGACCCAGCAGGTACTGTTTCATGGCAGAAATGAGCTTGCTCAACCTTTCAAGTTACAAGAAAAGGAGAAATTCACTGTCTATAGCGTACAGACATCAAAGCGGTCTCCTAATTTAGTTGGGAATTCCTAAGCAGAGCTTCTAACATCTTTCTCTAAAAGTGTCAGGACTGGCCATAATCTTGACTTGACAGGTAGGGGTCTGATCTGTATGACAACTGCCACCTTCCTATGGAAAGTCTGCGTTCCTAGGAAAATGTAAATAGGAGGTATCCTCTGTTTCTTCTGCCAAATAAAGTACCTTTGTCTTGCTTCTGGAATACTAAGAAGTCTGGATTCAGTGTAGCTGTAGGGTGCTAGCTGGGAATGAAAAAACTGAGAAGAGAAACAGCCTGGAGATTTTCATGAAGCTCTGGAGCATTCCATGCATGTGCAAAATCTTGCAGTAGCATTAGCAGCAGTGACAGATTACCTTTTCTTACTGTACAAGCTATGTCCTGACTGCAAGAAAATACATTTCTCAGGTGTCAGTGGCCATCTGTTTAATTTTGCAGGCCAAGGGAGCAGTGTCACCTTGTTTCCCATGTATTGCCCTGCTTGAAATGCAGCGTATGGAGAGCAGAAGGAGAAACAGTACAGTAGAAAGAAACAAATTTCCTTTGATTCGGGGTGGGGTGGAAGAACCACACACTGGATATGGAAGGAAGATGCACAGTGCTCCATTCTGCAGTACTATCTGCTGCATACTTAATTCCTTGGAATGCTCCTGCAGTGTCCATATATTCAAACGTACTGAAAGCAGACAGTACGTTAAGAGTATATGTTTCATTCGGTCAAAGGGTCAAAGCTAATTGTACGCGATTATCTGCATTTTAAACATTACTCAATTTATGTTTACATGCACTTTTAAGTTAACTTGTTCACAGTAAAAAAAAACCCACAATCAATCATAACTTTTTTGCCATAATGGCTCCTTCTCTCCTTAGGACTCCATTTTTGTCTCAGCTTGTCCCAGAGTTGAATCTTTCATAAATGACTCTTTCCAAATGAATATCATCATTATCATTGTTGTCTTCTTTTCTGCTTTTCCTTTTCGTGTCTTGTCTTTCTTGTCTTCTCTTCTTTTTCCTTCCTTTCCCTTTCCTTTTTTTTTTTTTTTTTTAATATCTATTGGCAGCTTTAGATGTTTTCACAGAACGACGAGGACTGGGATGCTATGGACAGGTGCTGGGCAAGATTCTTCACATACCTCTTTTGTGACAAGGCACCTCAACCCTTGGCCTCTGGCACCTGTTGTTCTTCTGGTTCTGCAATTAGCAAGGAGTTGTCTCTCTGTCCCTGCATGTCCACACTCCCCCTTTTCCTACTCCTGGGCCTCCCAAATTCTTGCCTTTATGCCGCTCCTGCAATTACAATCCTGGACTGGAGGGACCCTGAGCAGAATTTAAGCTGTGCAGATTGAGCATATTGAGTTGTTTGTGAGTTGGGGGATGGGGTTGGTTTTCTTGTTTTGGTTTGCCTTTATTTGTGGGGGAGTTAGTCTTATTTGCTCTTTCCCTAATGTTCTCTTTGAGTCACAAGCCAAGGTCAGGCCTGGGCTGTAACTCTGCTCCTTCCCACTTCGTGGGAGAGATCACAACAGCAGCAGCCAGGACGGAGCGCTCACACTCCTTCCTTCGCTCTGCAGAGGTGCAGAGCATTGCACAACTCAGTATGATCTGTAGGACTTCAGTGTACAGGCCACGTTCTCCCACTCACACAGCATCTCTGAGTTTATCTGCCTGCACCCACTAGTAAAGGCTGTGGGGAAAAATGAGATACAAGCCTCTTACTACTATAATCAGCATAACTGGTCTGGATTTTTGCACTGTGTCACAGGTCATCTTAAACCATACTCGTTCTTTTTGTAGTAAATTTTGTGGGTTTGTGTTTTTTTGTTTAGGGTTTGGGGTTTTTTTAAGAAGAGCAATGACACTTTTTTGCTACTGTGGAATGGAACGTAAATTTTCTTAAGCCTATCCACAAATACAAAGATCATGCTATCTGTTGTGTTCTCCAGCTGATCAGTGTCATGGACATAATAATCTCTTGTGCACATCCCATATAAGAAAGACCTCATGCAATGCCATCTGTTCTTGCACTGGCAGGTTTACTTCCTACCACGTGGCAACTAGTACTGATATCTCATCTTCACATCAGACATTTGACATGCAATGAAAGGGGTCGCCAGACTGTTGGAGCCCTTTCTATAATCACTTGAAAGGTAATTGCTTTTGCAGCTTGAGCCATGCAAACCCATGAACCATGATTCGCCTTTTACTTCAGCTATTAAATTGATGTTGATCTGTATTTTGCAACTAGACAGCGAGAAGGAGAACCAGACTCCTGTGTCGAGTAGTGAAGGTTCCTGTATTATCCCCCAGGAGTCTCTCAGACGCAAGGTTCGGAAAACAACCGTGCCAAGGTGATACGCTTTGTAACCATCAAGTACCACAACTAGCCCTCAGAAACACATTGCCTGCACAGAGCTTTACTGAGAACAGCTAGTGCAGTGTAGGGCCTTCCCTGCTGATCCTAACATTTGGAAAGACACTTAGTGATATTATTTTTAACTCTTCCTGAAAGCTGTAGAAGTACTGGTTTCCTACAGGAGCTGAAGCAAGCTGACATCCCAAGGGTTTTGTGCTGTGGATGCATGAACTGTGTTAACTCAGATGTGGGGGGATTTCTTAAAATGGTTTTGCTTCAGTTTAAACCCATATCCTTCCTATCCTTTACTATTACTTTGAAATTAAAACACAGAAGGCATGTTCCCTTGCTAAAAGGAACCTTATGCTTACTGCCATTTCACAGACGAAATAAAATCTTCTCCTTCCTTCATGAAAGCTCCCAGATACTGAAAGCAGTCTTGTCTGTAGAATGCTTGTATGATTTTCCCAGAATAATTTTTCTCCCTGTCTCAGTCCTTTGTTCAGAGTCTGTTTTCTTTACCTCATTTTCAGATCTAATTTTCGCTGGGTTTCTATTGCATTATGTTCTCTCTGCCCTCCCTCTCAGTCTCCAGGAGAAATATAAATCTAATTAAAGATACACGGAAATTTTAAGCTATATTACTTAGAGACGGTTAGAGATTGTAACGAGAAAAAGGCTTTCATGAAGCCATGGGAGGTTATTTCCAGGCTTCTTTTTTGGAAGAGAGATGCCACAAGTTTACTTACATGGAGGAGATGCAAGAATTGTATTACACATGGACTGCTGTAAGCATATAAATAAGGTCCATGGGAGTACACAAATGGGTATCTTTAATACATGTACATTGTTTTTGTTACAGCTCAAGTTTTGAGTGCAAAAAGCACGCATGGTAGTTAGGGGTTTGTCCAGCAGGCAGTCTTTACCACGTGACGAGCTGCAAGCCCACCCCATGACCTGACCCACAGCTGTGCCTCTCAGATCACTGTGTCCATGGTCATCCATAGGGTCAGGACATGACGATGCAGCCAGCATTCTGTTTTCCCTCACATTATCGCTAATTTTGAAATAGAAACAGTGCTGTGTTTATAAAATAAGTATCTTTGTTGTAATAGAGACGAGCCAATTTAGCAGAAGAAAGGCTCAGTCACACAGAAAAGAGGAAGTAACAGCAACAGCAGATAACAAGTTACTTTCACATTGCTCATCATCACCCTGAAGTTTCTCATTACCCTGACACCAATTTTGGCCCTTCTTTCTTGATTTGAGGCGTTAAAGCTGAATCATTTTACAGAAACAACATAATGACCCACAGAGTCAGGCCACGTGTGTCATCTAGCAGAGCATCCCAGCTCTGACAGCGGGCAACAGCAGATGTCTATGAAAGACTACAAAAACCTTTTGAGCCACAAATAGCGTCTCTGTGTTTAATAGACCCTGATGGGTCTATCTATTGTGAACATTTTGGACTTTTGAACTTTATTCCATATAAACTTTTGAAATCAATAACATGTTTTTATGACCATATAGTTAAAATATATCTCTACTGATGTCATAAGCACTTAACGTTCAGAACCCTTATTTTGTCGTTTACAGCTATGGATAGCACATATATTCCTCTTTTTTTAAGCTGAAGTGTGAGCAGTTGAAGCATGTGCTGCCATGGAGAGCCTTTTACTACTTGGCAAACTGATTTTCAGACTTCAGTCATGTACACAGATGGAAGATGAGAAGCAGAATCAAATTAGGCATTAGGGTTTAAGAGTTTTGAGGGGTACAATATATCTTTCAAACAGTAGTCAAAACGATGTCTTCTTACAGAAAAAAGTGCAAAATTTCTGCGGTTAGAAAAAACTATCAAAATTGCAACATTTCCTATTTCTGACAGCTGTTAAAGCTAATGGTGTAATTTAGTAGCACTTCTACTAAATCTTTCACTGATGGCATAACAGCTGAATCATTATGACTCAACTTCAACATTACGATCATAATTTGAGAGACTTGTGACTTGAAATTTAGGAGTCTTTCCCATTACAACTAGCACACAAGAAGGCACACAAGAAGATTTTTAGAACCTGCTGAAAGAAAAGTTGATGCTTTTGCCTAATGGCATATAAATAATATGCTCTCATATACACCACCATAATATACCATCCTAAAGAAACTGAAATTCAGTTGTTGTTCAGACAGCAGAGTCAGTGTCAGAAATCTAAAACACAGGGCAATCAAATCTCTTTTGCTGACAGAACACAGGATACTTCCTTTAGGAATTGTGGAAAGAAAAATAGAATCTTACCTCCACCTTCATCTTTACCTCCACCTTTACCTTAATGAAGTCTCCCACAACAACAAGCACCCTGTTTCTTCCACAGCCATTCTTGCCTGAGCTATTCTTCCAGAAAAATCACAATGACTAAGGGTAAGTAGCCTACAAAATATTTTCTTTCATAAAAAGCCCACCTCCACAAAAAGGCTTTTCCAATGGCATTTCAATTTATAAGACTATGGCTTCATTTTCCTTGCTGGTTTTCAAGAGCCAGCTTTATTCTCTTGCTAACAAAGGTCTATAATGCAGCAAGGGTACCACTTGCAAAGTATTCTGTAAACAGTGGCTCACTAGAAATGTGAATCATTTCATAGCCTACTCTGTCACACTTGCCCTTGCTGGTTTGCCTCTGTACTCCTTTGGCCTGGAGGCCACTGCTGCTCTATGTGCCAGGTTAACACGCAGCTACCACAGCTTACGGAAGTCAAAAGTCTCAAAAATCTGTAACAGCTAAATACAAATGAATCTACCAGCTAGCAGTTAGAATCTGTGGAATCTTTACTTCTGAGGGCTTTTTTAAAGGTCCTCACTATCTTAAGCGTTTACTAAAAGCTCTTACTAAACCTTCAAATAAGGAATTGCAGAATGTGAGGCCTAAATATTGGTGAACTTAGTTCTGTTGAGAGAGACTGTTACGGCAGAACTTCAGCCAGACCTGGTAGTAAGCCCCCCTAATCTTCTCACAAGCATTCTTCTCATGAGTCTTCCTGATAAATCTGCAAATTCAACAGACTGATATTGGCAGACTATGGATACCCATTTGGATTTGGGGTAAGTGTCCTATTACATACTGAAAAATAGAATTGAAAAAAAATAGCTGCACTGCTGTTGTTCAGGCCCTAGACAGTTAACATCCAACAATGCTTCTTTTTGCTGTCACACCACTTGCATTTCATTCCTGTGTTCTGGCTAAAGCATTACAGCAGTTACCTTTCCAAACAAATTCCAAGAAGTTCTTGTACTCCCAACTGTCCCTTGCTGTGCTGTGGATGGCTTCCCAGGCTACTACGGCTGCTTCTCTTCTCCCATATTTGGAAGTTGGCTGCAGTATGGAGATCCCTTGCGGGTTTCTGTTTAAATTCCAGAGTCACTGTTGCACATTACCATTTCCTTCAGCTGATGTAAATCAAATACAGATGAGTAAAAATGTGAGCATAGGCTTGGCTAACTGCTTTGTGCAAGGGAAACTGTAACTAATGCAGAAAGTTTGTCTCCGGAGAAAACGTTTCCCAAGCACAGCACGCTTTGCACAGTGTGACATTGCTGAGGCTGTTGACCCTCACTTGGCAGCAGTTTGCACACACTTTGCCACTGTGCCCCACACTTAATTGGCAGCGCTGACACAGCAGGCAGCAGTAAAGAATGACACGCTCGCATGGAAAATATTGTTGCCTGGCATAGGAAGCATTTTTCTACACAGAGAGAGCAAAACTTGAATGGAAATTTCATTTCACCCTTGAAATTTTAGGGTGTCTGCAGTAAACTTGGTAGGCCTTAATTTTTTGCTTCTCATCTTCCAGCAGTTCCATTTATTAATCAAGTGTTATTTTTGGTCAATGGACTGACTACATGAAATCACATGGAACATAATACCTTAAATAGGAATGATTTTTAAAGATTTCTAACAGAACTAATAGTTTACAGCCAAGCTCCTTCAGGACAGGGTTCATGAAACTTTCATTCCAATCTCAGTTGTGTAATGGGGCAAAAATCCAGTCCACTAACACTTGACCCCTACAGAAAAGTAAGGCAAAGCATAGAGATCTTCTCTACGTGTAAGAGACTATCGTAGAATCATAAAATCATAGAATCATAGAATGTGTTGGACTGGAAGGGAGCTTTAAAGGTTATCTAGTTTAACCCCCCTGCAGTGAGCAGAGACATCTTTAACTAGATCACGTTGCTCAGATTCCTGGTTTAATTCTTAATACCTATGAATCTAGCTACAGAGGAGACTAAGAGAAAGATGATCATGATTTCAGAACACTTTAAGAAGATTCTAAACCAAATCTTATGGATCTAACATGTCATGAAAACAGTTTTTTCAAGCCCAGAAGTGTTGCATGATCATTATAATTCCAGACTCTTCTCTTCTCAACAGGATACAATTTTTACTACAGTCCAAATGACCTGCAAACCTATGAGTGGTGCAGTGTTGAATACACACTGTCCTTTCTGTGACAGGGCCGCAATTTCATGACGAACACAGAACAAAGTGTACACATTCACAGAGCAATCTTGCAATGAGTCCTACTGAATTTTCTGTGAGTACAAGGTCCAATTATCCAATTGTGTGACAATAACTGCAAGTTCAGGATCTCAGGGCAGGAAGAATGAAGTATTTTTGGATTAGGTTAATTTTATTCATTTACTGTAATCATTTGAAGCTCCTCTGAGGTCTGGGATACTGGAAGAATTTTAGTCAAGATGAATTAATGAATAAGGCACAGATAAGAAACTCGAAAGTAAGTCGATGTGATTTATTCTGTGGATTTATATCTCCACTGTATATGCAAGGAGTTTATACATATATACAGAAATTTGGTGCTATCTAGCAGTTTCTTCTTTAAGTATTGCCAAATTTGGCCATTTAGTGCTTTCTGATGGCAGTTAAGCTCCTACACCTACTACTATAAAGCCACGAATCTCCAGTCTGCATGCTAAGTAAGATAATTATTTAAGCTGTGAAGAATCTATAAAAGAGTTCTCCATGATTATCCAGTAAAAAAGCAATCACATACATGCATATATTCAAAGAGTTCATTATTACTGAATATACTATTATTTAATTTTAGCCAGTGGCTTTCTGCAGAAGTCTTGGCCAGTGCAAAGGCTTTGACTTCATGGTGAATTGGAATGTACACAAAACTACTGAACTCCCTGAGCCTGTTTGTTCTGCAGTAGGGATATAAATAATTTATGTGACTCCAAACCAGCAAAACACTTAAAATTTCAGACTTATACTTGTCAATACACACCAGATTTAATGCTTTGGTAAATCAAATACAATAGGACGAACTACTAGGTGAGGAGTTGATATATACAAGCCCCTAATATTATAGAGAGGAAAAAAAGCCTACAGAGGCACTGATAAACATATAGAAAAAAAAATGCAAATATTGCACAGGTCATTTTATAGGCTTATTTGGACACAGGGGTCCTTGAAATATAACATAGTAATATGCAAAAATATGTAATGAAGACCTGCCTGAACCTCAAGGTATTTTCTTGCAATGTAGATAAAAAAATTTGATAACTTACTATAGGCATCTCAGCCGAGATATCTTGTCTATTCCAGTGCAAAGTAAAACAGGGAAGGTTAAACTGATCCACAAGAGTAATTCAAACCAACCTTTCCCTTTTCAAGGAAACGCACAAAGAACATGCTAGAAGTCAGTTGCCACATCTCAGCTGGTAGATGCAGCAGCTCTGTAAACTTCTTGATTACAAGAGTCCTACTGCTCCCAAAAAAGAATCATGTTGCAGCAAAGGCCATTTAAAGCTGAGTGACAGCATCCACATAAGGTTAAATATTCCTGACTTAAACATCTTTAACATTCTCAGTTTATTTGCCTCAGCTTCCCTGTGTCCATGAGTAGACATGACCATGAATATTAACCAAAATCACTAGTGGTCAAATGAATGTTTAGACTTTTAAAATGTTCATCTACTGTGAATATAGTGCTTAGATAATTTACCAGACAGTCCATTATATTAACAAGCTCTGAGCAAGCATACATGTACTCAGAATGCAATTACACATCTCTCATAAATAACAAAAAAGTTATTTAAAAGAATACTGCCAGAACAAATGTGATACTTGGTGGGATATATAGGAACAATTTTTTGGATTCTTTTTTCTAGTAGTGGTACTCATTTACACAACCACAGAGTCAAGCTCCTGAAGTAGCTTCTTGAAAAAACAAACTCTATTATAGGTTCATAGTAATGCTGTCACAAGAGTAGGAAGACTTTTTGTTCAAATTCACTGTGAATGGACTTTGTCATTTTAACTACACATACACTATCAGGCATGTTTTACATACACATAATAATATATTCTCATCTGGAATTTTTCAGAGAAAAAGTAGGAAAATCTCTTTTTTTTTGAACTTCATTCCTAGTTAGCAATTTCTAGAATAAGCACTAATATATACATACACACATAGATATTTAATAAGCTCATCTTCATTTTCTACATGTTTTATATTTTTAATTTATATTCTGAATCATGTTGTTACAATTGTTGTGATACTCCACAACAAGCCACTTTAGAATGCAGCATAGTTAATAAAATGTTTTGAGTTCAGAATAGTTAGCGCGGTAGCTAAGAAGATGAACAAATGGTTTGAGCATGGTGCTGACAACAATGACAACACCAAGGTCGCGGGTTCGATTCCCGCTCGGTCCCCATGTGTTGCCTGGTCTAGTAGAGAGGTGGCGTCCCTGCCCAGAAACAAGGAGGTTGGACTAGATGATCTCTAAGGTCCCTTCCAGCCTAGGCCATTATATGATTCTATATTTGCACTCCTGGTTTCAAAGTAGATGCTGCATAGCTGTTTACAACTTCTAGCAGGAAACTCCTTGAAGGAGATGATAGTGAACTGGTAGCAGCATTCTGTGAAGATCTAATCCCCACTAGGTTTCAACAACAAAACACACCTACAGAAGGGCAGCTAGGAACCAAGAAGCATTGTATGATGAAACAAAGTTCATATTCAGGACACAGCTGACAATTGCGATTTAAATTTTCCAGTCCTAATAGGCTGCTCCCATCTAGCTCAGATAGTGACTGACAATGAGTCAGTGTAGAAAAATCCTGACGTGTTAGTCCCCTTGCAGTTCCTCAAACACAGCCAGACAAGACCCAGAACTAAACAGAATCTAGCCTAATTTCATGGCAGAAGTAATCTTTATAATGGCAAGACACATTGACAGACTGTTATGGTGAAGTTACACTGTCATACCTCCTTAATAATCTGTTCCTTCTTTCCCCTAGGTTGTCACTTCTTAGGTGTGAAATGTGTTCCTTCTGTGCCAGTCACCTACACACTAAAGCTATCAATATAGTAATAACATTTCATAACCCATGACAAATCCAAAATTTATGTTTAAAGCAGACATTACCACAGAATGAAAAAAGATGTTTGTTTGTTTGGTTTTTTTAGTTCAATCATCCATTGCTTACTCCTTAGATTACTGAAACTTAGTGGCTTGGTAAGGGGGAAGTGCAGAATGCATTGACCTTACAGTTTACATCCACAGATCAGTAATAACCTCCAATCCTCCAGAAGCTGACAAAAAAGACTCTAATTCTTCAATTTCAACGTATGCTTAAATCTTCGTAGGATCAAGACAGTAACGCAATCCAGTTCAAGCAATATATGAATATGGCAATTCTACAAGCTTTCTCAGGCATATAATCAGGTGTTACTCAGGAAAGTTAGAAGCTGGTGCAGCCAATGAACAAGATCAAGTCATTCCAAGGAAAAGTGATTAATCAGAGCCAAGTGTGTTTGCCTAGAAAACCTAATCCTGTAATACTGTAAAATGTAGGCTAGTGCTTAGAGCTAACTAGACACATGCACCTCAGTGAAGAATTAATACTAGGAAAACACCTTCTAAGTATACAGAACTGCACATTCAAGAAGCTCTTTGAAAAGAGTTCTGTTCCACTGCTCCTGCTGCTTGCAGCTGCGGTGCCACATACCCTGACACAACTCGTCGAAAAATACTACAGGAGAGGCTGCACTGCAGGTACACCTCAGTGCAGAATTCACTGAACTCACTTGAGTTCTTATGAAATAGTAAAAGATGGGGAAAGAG
>NW_009714406.1:37467-39190 GCF_000703405.1 Apaloderma vittatum
AAGCTAATCCTTTTATTCTAACCACTTTATTCAAGATTCTAGTCACAACCCTCATGCTAATAATAGACACTGCTTCTTAACAATACTAAGATGTTGAGCATGTGGAAAGGAAAGGAGGTTCAGCACCTCTTTTTTTTTTCTCAGTGGGGAACCCATTGCTGCATGTGTAATACAATACTGGAAGAGGACAAAAGAAATCATACATTTTCGCCTTGGGCTCAATAAATGGAAAATATTGTGATCAAACATACTGTTGCTTTCTAACCATCTGTTAGGACCTGCAGAGTTAATGACATTGTACAAGCTGGAGAAGCCATCTCACAAAAGCAGCATAATTAATGTATAATTACAGATTGAAGAGTGCAAAGGGCAAAAGAAACTATTTTTTTTTAAAAAGTACCTGCTGCAAAGCTGTTCTTCATATGACATCAATGCGACAGATCTGAATACTGCAAAGGAAAGAGAAAACACTGTAAAAGTGGTACTTGGAAAAAAAAAAGAAAGAAAAGAAAACAGTGCTAGGTGTATTGCTGTTAATTGCATGGAATTTGCTGCATGTGCTTCAAAAATTAGGTAGTCACATGAATAGCAGGCAGGGAAATTTAGTGATAGGCCTTCAGTACAGTCACATAGTACAGACAATAAAAACTGATTTTTGCATGGGTAAAAATAACACCACTGTAACCCAAACAGTGAAACAAAATCTTAATACTAACACCCCCCGAAATACAAACACACGTGTTTTGGCCCTGTAGATGAGGGAAGTTTCAGAAGAGTACAAAAAATGTCTATCTGTTCTATAATTTATTTTGCCTGTGTTAATTATACCTATTAAAGTCACCAAGATAGCCTTTCATAATGATCAGATAACACTATTTTTTTTCTTTAAAACATACGTATGCATACGCATATTTCAGCCAGCAGCCAGTATAGAAGATCCCAGATTTAAAGCAGTTACTTTTAATCAGAGAATTTAGCTTATGTATGAATCCCACAAAGTACTAAATGTGTGGTTTATTAGGTTTGCATACTTCCACAAAGTGGAATTTAGCAGATTATTAGTTCGTAACATGGACTAATTGCTGTTTTAAATTCCCAGATGCTACACATTAGTATTTGAAAGTATTTTTATGTGTACTCATTATTACTGATCCATAGTACGCTAAAGGGGCACTGCTGAGAATGCATATAATAGAAATTACAAGTACAATGCTATATAGCCAATAGCTAACAACATGAAATACTCCTATAGTGCATAGTTCAAGTGACTTAATACATACATTACTGCTGAGGGGCTGATGTTTTAAGCGTGTTTTGAATGCCAACAATAAAATTTGATTATCTGTTATCAAGCCTGCAGGTATACGTCTTTCCAAACAAAACCGAATTGCACAACACAGAAATTAGTCACCTGACATCTACCATTGCTGAATCAATACATACACACCTGCAAACACAGCTCCTCGAATACTAAAAGAAAAGAATAATAATAAAAAAAAAAAAGTTCAGAGCTAAAGGTGTTCTAAGGTTTCTAACTCTGCACACAATCTGTTTTTCTTAGCTCTCTAGGCCTACAACTTGTAGCTCCAACAACGACAGCTCTGGTACTAGAAGCTGTAAAGACAGATCCTTTGGCACACCAGACGCTTCACTGATTGAACTGCTCTTCCTAGACGTGCCCGCGCGTGCCGCTGGGCCGGGCCGGGCCCAGGCGCTGCGCAGA
>NW_009714407.1:0-3843 GCF_000703405.1 Apaloderma vittatum
TGGAATAGACTGCCTAGGGAGGTGGCTGAGTAGCCATCCCCGGATGCGTTCAAGTGTCTCTTAGATGTGGTGTTAGGTGATACGGTTTAGGAGTGAACTTGTAGTGTAGGGTTAATGGTTGGACTCGATGATTCCAAGGGTCTCTTCCAACCTGAATTGTTCTATGATTCCATCTTCTGGTGGTGTGATTTTTGTTCCTGTGATCCATTCCATCTCAGAAGAGTGGGAAGACTGAAGGGTGGTAATCAACATGGCAGAAAACATGGAAGAAAATGTGAGGTTAATTAATTGTCAAAATTATGCAGCCATGAGGGCTGCGACCATTAGTGCATTACAGTTCCCAGCAGACCTCACTCCCTCGTTGCTGTATCTCCTTTCCAGAAGATGATGGAGTGATGTGAATGGCATATGTCACGTGTGTGTCATTCTTTCACCTCAAACTGGGTAATGCCCTAGATAGCCCCTAACTTATTGAGGGCCGGATGAATTTGGGCCTTGGATCTTGCCCAGGAGAACACTGAGGAGGTCTGTCTTGCCGGTGAAGGTGTGACATTCCTCTCTGCATATCCACTGTACAGATTTAGTGCTCTAACAAAGTAGACACGTGGATTTCACTCTGGAGGATCCCATTCAGTACCTTCAGTGTTCCCCATTCAGCAGAGAGCCAGGCAATCCAGGGCTATTTTAGCAAACACATTCAAATTAGATATTGAATATGGTTTTAATTCTCACAGAGCTCTTCTTTCTGATTTTTCCACAGACATTACCAATTTGGTATTCCGTACCAACTATTTAACCCCAGAGAAAGAGAATCACAGACAAGTCCAAGGTCCTTCCTTTGGAGATTATGAGGTCCTGAAGTTTGAGATCACTCAGGACTGTTTAGTGCATAGCATGTTCTCTCATGGCTCCAATTCACAAGTCCTGCCTTCACGAGCATTTGATATCTCTGTTAACGCGACCTTCAGAAACTTGCACCGAGAGTCTAGAAAACAAGGACCAGAAAAATTAGGGAGTCTAGAGGAAAATAAGCTTTTGTGCAACTTGCCTAGCATCACAGAGGAATCCTGTACCATATATTTAGGATCCAGCTCTCTAAACTTACATTTCATTAAACTAATCACAAAAGAATTTCTTTGCCTGCAACCCACTGAATCAGAATCCCAAATTCTTTGACAAGGATGCTCCTTCACTACAGCATCATAACTGCGCATGAGGGAATTTGATCCTATCCATCAAATGAGATGGATTTAGCAGAGAAGTTGTTCATATTAGCAGTCAGCTTCAAAGTGCACGCACATAGCAGCAAAATAGTCTTAGATGCAATTTTGATACAGTAATTTTTTAACTTTTGAAGCCTAAAATTCGAAATCTGTTTTGTTTTTGAAAAGTGTAGTATAATTTTAAATTGTCTCATCCAACTGTTTTAAGTTGTTCAAGGAATACTTGTGAAATCTGCTTTCTTCTGTAACATCCACACTATTACTACGTTCCACGAGCAAATTAACTATGGAAGACCAGTTATATGCTGCCTTTCATGTTAGGTGAATAATTTCCAAGTGTGTGAAGTGTAATAAGTACATTTCTTTCTAAGGGGGGAGTTCTGAGTAGTAGTATTTTACATCCACTCCACACTTAGATTTTGCCAGTGGTAATGACTCCTTAAGGAGGTCAGAAGAGTCAACACCTATAATCTGAAAGCTAGATTTTGCAACCTCCATCTGCTTAAGTATTCTTTCCTTAGTTGTGTCCAGTGACATAAGAAACATGAATTTGTGAGGTACTGAAGGTACTGAGGTACTTTCTCACATAAGTGAGAAAGATTCAGCCCAAGGGGATTCAGGATCTCTTGAAATCATCTGCACCAAAAAGAGTTCAAGACACACCATTTAAGTCTGATCCAGATTAATAAACTGATGAAGGAATCTGATTAGGCTTCCACTGTGAGCATGGGAGGTAAACGGTTGGGTGCCTGCAACCGAAAAAACTGCAAGATAAAGTCGCAGGAGGGTTTCAGGCAGGATTGAGTGCCTGCTCTGCAGGGATGTCCCCAGCACCCTACAAGCAGTTCATGTGACTGAGAAGCCAGAGGGAGTTGTTCATGACAACCTATCTGCCAGCATCACAGTGGGCCTGCGAGGCGAAGGAGGAAAATCCTCCTAACATGCCAGGTGTGAGTCCACACCTGCATCCTCTTTGAAACACTGCCTGCTTCTCCATGCTATGGAAAAGTTGAACACCACATGGAATATGCAGAGTGACAGCAGTTGGCAGCAGTTTAAGCCCAGGCAACTATTTCATCATTAGTATAAGTACACAGTCATGCAAACTGATCACGTTTATTGCTGATTTTGTTTATACTTGCGTATACTAAGGGGTTTTCAGCCAAGAGTAACTCCCTTGTTCAAACCCAACTCATTTGCAGCAGAAGTGATCCTCAACCCTGCTGCATCTGTGTGCACCCTTGCAAAAACAGAGGATGGGTGGCAATAGCAGTGGGAGCAATGCCAATCTTGCCTTGCCAATGTGGATGTATACTCTAAAATAACCAGAGCTACTGTACATGGGGAACTGTGGTAAAAAGGACAAGCAGATGTGATTTACCTAATTGACAGCCTAATTAAGATCTGAAGAAGAGGTGGGTGATTTAGTGCTGTTGGAAAACAAGTTATTGAAAGGATTGAAAATTAATATAAAAGGTCTCAGTGGTGTTTAATAAACAGAATTCACTCAAAAATGTTTTTAAATGTTCCAGACCTCATTTTCTACAACATCTCTGCCAGCCTATGATCACCATGTTCAGTACTGAGCCAAGAGAGCACAGCTGGGGTGAGTGGGGGTTGCCACTGAGTTTTCGTGTTATAATGTGTTTGATGTGATGCCTGTCCCTTAGTCTGTGGCATCAGTCAGTAGACAAAACAGAGTGCAACATATCCCTCACTTTAGTGAAACACCCACGCTCGTTATAACATGTTTTCTTCAGCAGTTTCCACCAGCTGCATATTTTAGTGCTTCAAAACAAGTCACTCTAGGCTGTATGTGGTTTGAAAAGCAGAAGAAATCTCCCTGGAGTTCACCTCCTCCTTCTATTTGCCAGTTTGCCACTTTTCATTTTCTTGTGTTTCCCACACAAAAATAAACTGGTGGATTTCACAAGCTGTTGTCAAATTCCAGCCACCAATCATAAGCTGGTACTCTACCAGACATTTGGGCACGAGAGGTTGAAAAGTGGAAAGAATACTTCTGTTTGGCTGTTTGGGAAGTCAGTTGCTTTTTTTGGAAAAGATAGGCTTGAGACAAGTGTGAAGGGAAGGCAATATCTCTAAGTGAGGAGGAAGGATTTTGCACAGTCTGGGTCACTCAGCACTTTGCCCCATGGAAAAGGAAACCCTTTAGTCCAGGGAAGGGCTGGTGATGGGATCCCTGACAGAGCTACCTTTGAAGTCAGCTTTGATACTACAACTGGGCAAAGTGAGTGAATGTGAGTGACAGCAAACTTGGCTTCCTCTGTAAAATGATCCTACTTGCAAGGTACCTCTCATTTTGTATCTGAAGAGCTCATCAAGCTATGACACAATCATATCATCCTTGTCTCTAAAATGGAGAGACATGGATTTGACAGATGGACCACTTGGTGGATAAAGAACTGGCTGGATGATTGCACTCACAGAGCTGTGGTCAATGGCTCGATGTCCACATGGAGACCAGTGACAAGTGGTGTTCTTCAGGGGTCTGTTCTGGGTCCAGTGCTGTTCAACATCTTTGTCAGCAACATGGATGACGGCACTGAGTGCACCCTCAGTAAATTTACCGATAACACCAAGCTGTGTGGTGCCGTGGACT
>NW_009714408.1:0-788 GCF_000703405.1 Apaloderma vittatum
CTCCTCTATCCTTGGTGGTGGAGGTCCTGTCAGTGTCATGGTTCTCCCTCTTAAGCAGACATCAAGGGTACCCAACTGGAGCCAGAACCAACCCCTCCAGTGCTGGAGAAGGAGTTGGAGAGCTAGAAGGAGCAGATCTCAACAAGAGAAGGGGGTGACATGAGAAACACCCCACCAGCCACAAGCAAGCAGATGACCTCTGCCAAGCAGAAGATCCATAAATGGCCAGAGTGGGAGAAGACTTTCTGCTGGAATAATAGCGCGAGACACCATCAGAGAATCTACGTTTGGAAAATGACTCTGCAATGTCCCTATTGCAAGAAGACCTTCAACATCAGCATCTTAGTCTGTCGCCAAAGGACTTGTCAGAGTGAGAGACCCTACAAGTGTCCCAAGTGTGGGAAGTGCTTCAGCTGTGAGTTGAGTCCTTCCAGGTATCGGTTGACCCACACTGGAGAAAAACATTTTTCCTGCTCCCATTGTGGGGAAAGCATTTTTGAGAAGCATAAAGTCATGGTTCACTGATGGATTCATACCAGGGAGAGCACAGAGAGGTGTCAGAAGTTTACAACAATCTTTCGGGACTCCTCCAACTTTTCTGTACACCTGAGAACCATGTGCAGAAGGCCTTCCACATACATGAGGTCTGTGGGAATTCCTTCAGAGAGGCTCCCGAGTGTCTTTTCCATGAGAAGACCCACCCTGAAGAGGTGCCAGTGGGCCAGAGGGCTTCTTGAGGGTGTGGTGTGCCATGAAATAGGAGGTTGTTTCCTCCCTAGGGAAGGACT
>NW_009714409.1:0-8671 GCF_000703405.1 Apaloderma vittatum
AAAAAAAAAAAAAAAAAAAAAGAAAAGATTAACCCTTAATTTAGACTGAGTAAGATTCTTCTGCCCTGAGTTGAAAGTCTAAAAGACAGATGAAAAATGCCGAGCCAGTAACCCTGGGTTATCTTTCCAGCCAGAGGAGAGAAACAGGCACTTGCAGAGCACAGTTTGCCCCATCTAAGGTAGGGAAGATGAACTCTACCTTAATATTTCTGAGTTTGCTTATGACAGTATTGTATGAGGCAGTGCCAAATGCTTAGTCAGAACCAAGACGTAACACAGTCTCCTCTCCCTCCCTGATCTCATTGCTTTGTCAAAACTGAAAGTGTGTTAATTCAACACTATTTGTCCCCAAGAGATGCATAGTGGTTGTTTTTCACCACTGTATTAGTACTCCCAGGTGCTTATGAATTCATTCATTCCAGTATCTACCTGAGACCTGAAGTTAGACAACATTGTTTGCATCTTCCCCGAGCCTCCTTTTCTCCTCTGCATGAGGATTGGTTTTATCTTTGCTGAGTTCTCCCTCTAATCTATAATCTATCGATCTATCAAGACTTAACTGTCTTCTTACACTATCTTCTCTTCTACTCCTCTAGATAAAATGTGAGGGTGTTGTAAGAATCTTGTCAGAGAAACACTCAGCTTTTAGGTAAATAAAATGCAAGGAAGCTTCAGAGTCTTCTGGAATCTCATTTTGATGGAGTAATAAGCTTATCCCAACTGTTTACTTTCTTATTTCTTACATATTCACGGATTCTTCCCTAGCATTTTTTCCTTTTTCATGGGTGTGGGGGACACACTGTGTAAATGATGATTCATTTTTCAGCTCTAGTATTCTCATTTATATCCTAAAATGCTTTTATAACTCAGATTTGTTCAGTCATGTACCTTTGTTCCCACTCGAAGCATCTCTGGGGACAATCTGATTCCCACAATAAAAACTTCCAAAAAAGAAGAGTTTCTGCTACAGACACAAACTTTCTAATGCTTCTTAAAATCTTCTTTTCATCATCTTCAAACTGCCTCACATGATAGCTTGAGCCAGAGATTTGTAGACCTGTTAAAGAATCTAAAATACGTGGCAGATTTTGCTCTGCATTCAAAAGGGATTTTTGCTCACGATCCCACATCCAGGCAATTTAATGAAACAGAAGGCTCCAGTAGTAGATTTATATTACATTGGTATTTCAGGGTCCTGGCAGTCATATTACGAGGTATGGTGAGGACAGGCAGAAAGACACTTCCAACTTTATACTATTTTTCTACTGCATAAGATCAAATCAGTTCTCCCCAGCTTATGGATTTTGGGCTGAGGTATAGGAAATTCAAGTGGCCAACTCTAGGTATCCCTTTCCTGGTGTAAATGTTTTCTCTGAGTCCTGGAAACGTCAGTAAGAAGTGACAGGGTAAGAGGAGACAGCCTCAGACTGCATCAGAGGAGGTTTAGATTTGCCATTGGGAAAAATTTCGTCATGGAAAGGGTTGTCAAGCACTGGCACAGGCTGCCCGGGGAAGTGGTGGAGTCCCCATCCCTGGAGATATTTAAAAGCCAGGTAGATATGATGCTCAGGGACAAGGTTTAGTGGTGCACCTGGCATTGATGGGTAAACGGTTGGACTTGATGTTCTTAAAGGTCTTTTCTAACCTAAACGATTCTGTGATTCTACAAATTGGGCTGGGATGGGAACTGATATGCTATTCTGGTTTCTCCCTGCAAAGTGCACCTCCAGCACAACAGCAAGGGAGCCTCCTTATGAACCTAGCCCCAACTGAGAGATTTGGTAATGCTCTTCTTCTTTTGCCACTCTCATTTTTTAATTTCTTTTTTAGGAGGAAAAATGAAGGAATGGCAAAGTTTAGGGTAGCAAAGATGCAAGAGGATCAATGCATTGCACTGATCTTGCAGAGGAAAAGAATCACTTCGCTTCATTAGCTAAAAAAACAAAACCAGAGCTATTTTATGATGACAAATATGCACAGAATGATGACCTAACCACAAAATTTTTGTGCAGAAGGCTCGGTGGCTTGGCAACATTTAAGGAAGGGCAGGAAGTCTCTGTCCCTGAACAGATCCTCTCATGTTTACTACTCCAGAGAAACTGTCACCATATACTCTTAAAAACAGAGATCTCTTCTGCTAAATGTGAGACTCATGGAAAAGGAGATTTCTCTTTTGAGCCTCTATGACATGAATGGGATAAATAAAGGTTTTCAGCCCCCAAGCACTGCTTTCAGTCTCCACCTACTTCCAGGCTAAAATCTTTGCAAGTTTTTCCAATTACATTTAGGGCCTGCAAGAAGAGAGAATGTCCATCTAAAAACCTGACTTAAATATAGTCTTGGACCATCCTCCTTGCACCAACTACTGATTTTTGAGAGAACCTGAACAGATGAGGAGGGTTTTCTAAAAATGAGAGGTGGGATGCGAGACACTCACAAGCAGCATCACAAAACCAGTTTCTGTTGTACCAGAGCCACCTGTTTTTTGTTGTTTCACTGACTGAAAAGCAAAAGAAAAACTCAAGACTAAAAGCCCACAGAGTAGGAAGTGTCTTCAGAGAGGGACAGCAACCAAAAGACACACTTCCTTTTCCTCACCCTGGCGATGCCACTGCAAGGAGACCTCATGGTCTGAGACACGATGTTTCCACGGAGCTGTACGGGTCTCCCAACTGGAGAATCCTTCCTGAGATAGACTTGAGAGTCTTCCTCTGCAGGCGATGGTGTCAGCCTGGTCCAGAAAACACTCAATGTCCAACAGGTCCTGGTGAACCATGCAGATGGGGAATATGAAGGATTCTGTGATAAGGAAAATCTTTTTCCCTGTGTGGGTGCCGGAGCCCTGGCACAGGCTGTCCCGAGAGGCTGGAGAGTCTCCTTCTCTGGAGACTTTCAAATCCTGCCTGGATGGGTTCCTGTGTGACCTACTCTGGGTAATCCTGCCCTATCAGGGAGGTTGGACTAGATGATCTTCAGAGGTCCCTTCCAACTCTGAACATTCTGCCAACATTCTGTGATTTTGATCATATCCCGCTTCCCAGCTTTGACTCCCAACAAGTCCTGTGGCAAGTTCTACCTAAAAGGCAAAATCAGACCCACAGTTGAAGCGGAAACAAGACCCTACGTCACTCTGTCCGGATTCCTAGAACAACAAGAGCAGGAAAACAGAACAAAACAAGACAGAACAAAACAAAATGACACACACAAAGAACAGAAGAGTTGCTCATTAAAACTCAGACAGATTTTACTGCATAAATTACGTTTAGAAATCTGTCCCGAGTAGCTGGTGGCACTACTTCCATGCTTTAGTTTCTAATTTCCATTTAAAATAAAAGAGTTACATGAAATGCTAACAAATCACAAGGATATTATCATCACTTCTGCAAGACCAGCTTGAATTTTACTGCGTTTCTTCTAGTGTGTAAGGTCTGATATTTTTATTTTATTGCTGTACCCCAGGATGCTTTCTTTCAGAGTTTATGTTACAGGACAGAAGGAAAACAGCCCATAGTTGTGTGTTGCTTAAAATAATTGGGTACTTCACTGAGTCTGCAGTGACTGACACTGAAAATATATGTTTGTTGGTTTTGGGTTTTTTTCCAAATTGTGCCTAATGCAGGCTGAAAGCTTCAGTCAGAGATGGCTTTTTTAAAGACATCCAGTTTGATACAGGAGACCTTGTAGGCACTGAGAGACCAGTGAAGCCTTTTCTCTGTGAAAGAGGATGTTCAAGAGATGGAAACAAAAGCCGCATCAATTGAACAGTAAAATGCAGCTAAGCAAGCCAACCAGGTGAAACTGCAGATTTTCAGACACTCAAGTCTCTAAATCAAGAGGTCAAGTCTTGTTCTCAATTAGTTTTTTTCCTCACACCTCAGGAGGGGAGGTCATGTACTAATGGTTTCCCATATATCTTTGCAGTCCTCAGTAACACCTAACTCAGAGAACTGCTAAGACACAGAACTTAGACTAGTGTTCAAAAGCCTTGAATGTTTTTTTTTTCTCTCTTAACTCAGCTAACCACATTTTGAATCCATGCAAACGAGATCCTGTGCAAAGAGTTTCATACCTTCACCACCTGCTCGTTAGGAGCCACCTCCTTCTGTTCGCTTTCCTTCTGAAATTTCCCAATCTCTTTATTAGGAGAGATACCAAACCATATTTTTCACAGATCTATCTCGTATTACCCTCCTCTTCTATGGCACCCTCTTTTCTAGGTTGGAAAGTCCAAGTCTACAGCAAGACAAACTAAGATTCAACCCAACAACCTAAAAACTACAAAAGCTTGAAGTCCCTGACATTTGTGGTCAAAATTATCCTGGACAGGGCTGAAGTCCTGTTCAGGACAAAGCTTGAGGATCTTCCTAGACTGGTCGGGGAACCGAATGAAAGATTTCATTCAAGGCACCTAGCACAGGCATCCCGTCGAGCTGTGGCTTTGCGTTGTCTCCAGCGTGCAGCAGCGAGCTCCAACAGCCTCACAAAGAGAGCTTGTTCCCCCCTGCCCTCCAGCCCTGGCTGCCAGCTCGGCAGGTTTCAAGCCATCACCTTTGAATGCTTATCAGAGCCGAAATGGACTGTGAACTCTGGGGAAAACTCACCCCGGGGCTGTTCATGAGAGTCCCTCACATGCTCCCCACACGCCAGGCCAAACAGACTCGTCAGAGATAAATAGATCTTTATGAGGGCAAGACACTATATACTGGTTTATGGTCCTGGAGAACAGGTTACAAGCTCAGCAACTGTAAAAAAATAAAATAAAATCATAAATATCCCTCATTGTTCCCCTACCTGACTCAGCAAGGATATCTCTTACAGTTAGTGATAAGGTGATTCCAGCTTCTTTCATCCCGCTTGCACAGGCTCTTCACTGGCTCCGAGCACATCACAGCTCCTGCTGCAGCGTCAGCTCACTCGGTCTCGTGTCGGCGATAAAAAAAGTAAAATAAAAAATAAGTATTACTTACAAAGAACGCCTTGTCCAGTAGACATTGGACACAATGAAAGTTTTAGAGGGTCCCTGCAGCTGGAAACGTGCTGTGGTTTTGACACCATTGGAGTGGGAGAAGCTGTCCCATCCTGCACCACGCAGGCTGTTCTGTTTCAAGCTCTTGAAGAAGTCCGAGAAGTGAATCAACCTCCCCATTATAGCCAAATTTCTCCAGCTGTTTTAAGCCAATGACAGATCCATCAAAACTGCCTCAACCCATACCAGCAAAGGATCTGGCCCACTTATTTACATGGTGCAGCTGGCAGCTGTGAAAAGGCTCGTTTGGAAGGATCAACATCACCTGAGCAATAATCTGCTAATCAGAGCTTCTGTTGAAGTAATGCTCCCATCTCGGCGTTCCATGCTGGCAGTTTTCTTCTGCAAAGCTTGCCAAATTGGTTCTTGCTCACCTCTGAACTGGAGTTTGCTCTTGGTTCCACCTGTAGGTTGGTTGGCAAGACTGAAAAAAAAGAAAATTTGATTCTAGGCCGGAGACATCCAGCCTGTTACACACATGGCAGTGGAGGGGAAGAGTAAAAAATAATGTTTAAAAAGAGTAAAAAAAGACATTGTGCATATGGACAAAAGTATGCAGGCTGGAGACACTCACTTCTCCCTTAAGGTGGGAATGAGATTCTTCAGTTTTGTGCAGAAAGTGCTGAAATAGCTAAACTGTGACGAGCAACAGGCAGGGTAGCTACATGTGAAATCTGGTGTAAAACCTCTCAACTCACATTGCTATTCTGAAAGACAGAGCTAGTAAATCAAAGAAGACTCCCCCTAAGAAGGAAGAAAAAGAGAACAAGCCCAAAGTGGCATCAGTTACGGCTCCAGAAGATAAAGCTGTGGTGAATGACCTGAAAGGCAAATCAATGGCTGCCGTGGGGGAAAGCCCACCTGGTATAAAAATGAGTTGCAATGCTCATCCTGTTCCTTCCTGTGCTCACATACCCACCAGTTTCTCCCCACAGCAGAGGGCTGAAGAAGCAGAGCAGACAGTGCTGAATGCTGATGACTCCTGCTCAGCGCAAAGAATGAGGGATCTACAAAAGATGGTGCAACTTGGAGCTGCATTTCCCAATCCGAGCCCTGTTCCAGACTCTGATCTCCATCCTGTCCATGTCCACTTGGGTTCGTAGCATCGGCTCAGGTCAGGCCTACAGCAAGGGGAGCAACAGAAGGAGAGTAAGAAGGGACCCAGGATGGTTTGTGGAGGTTATCTGTCCCACCTACTCATTAGGAGTTGGACAAAGGCTGGCTAGCCAGTTTTCAGGACTGCCTAGATGCTGGGAGACCCATATCCCCTTGTTGGTCTAAAAATGCAGTTCAATGGAGGCCAGACCCACTGGTTAGGAAAATGGTCCATAGCATACCTGCATGCCTTTAGTCCTGTTTCATGGAAATGTCTGCAAAAGCTCAAAAAAGGACTGAATCAAACCTGTTCCATAATGCAAAATAGGAGAGTACAGCTTTGTTTCAGTTGAAGGTCGCTGCCTGAAGCCACTGGCTACTGCCTGCTGCTGCTGGTTTCTTTGGTAGCCCAACTGTTATTCACCTGGCCTGCTTAAGACAGACTCTCTGCATTAGGCTGTTGTCAGGAGACATCTCTCCTTTACCTTCAACACTACTTTGTCTGCCTTAAACCAAGCCCACAACCCCGCATGTCTCATCTCCCTCTTATCCCAAACCAGAGTTTCAACCCTGTGATCCTCCTACTGTTACATTTTCTGCATCTTCTCATTCAGGGCACCCAAACCTGTGGAGATGATTCATTCCCAGCTATCTAGGACCCTAAGGTATGACCCAGAAACCTTCCCTCTCATCATTCCAGCTGCACCACCTCCCAAGTCTGCCCAGTTCCATATACACAGATAGGTTGGACTCAACATTTGGATTCAGTGAACTTAAAGGTCTTTTCAAACCTAAACGAATCTGATTCTGTGATTCTAGTATCCTATGTCAGACCTACCCTGTTGACCAGAGATATTCAAGATCTCAGGCATACTTTTCCAATGAGAAGTCACCACTGAGAATAAAGGTGATAGGTGGAAGTCAACATAGATGCGTTGCAGATACATCAGACTTCTGTCCCATCTCATCATCCTCCTGGAATAACAGCTCCAGAAGGGACACAGGCCTACTTTTAAAAATTATTTTTAGATTTGTCTTATACATGAAAATCTTTTTTTTACAAAGATTAATATTTCCGCTTATCTTGGTTGGAGGCAAGGAAGCCGTGTTTAAAAGGAATCAAAACAAAACAGAGAAGAAAACTGCTGAAAACCAAAATACTATTCTAGAAAGCATTTCAACAGTTCAGACTCTCACTTCCAGTTCTTCATGAGGATTCATTGGCTGTTCATTTGGGCTGTATGAGGAAAACAAGTGCATTTCCCTTGTCCTGTGACTCACTTGCAGTGTAGTGTTGTTGCTCGAGTGCTAAATGCTGATGAAGAAAGTCAGAACAAGGACCAGCAAACAAATGCCTGCTTAGGAAAAAAAATGTTTTTCCTACATTTTGAATGACTGACCAGTAGTTGATGCTGTGTTTCAAGGAAAGGACAGTGAGGAGGTAATCTGCCATCCCTGGAAGCCTTGATGCAGAGATGGGTTGGCTTTCTGGAGAAGATCTCCCAGGGAAATGTCCCTTTGGAGGCTGAGAGTAATGGTGGCTGTCTGGAAGCAGAGGGAGAGAGCAAGACAGAAACCCATTTAGAATCATAGAATTGTTATGGTTGGAAAAGACTTTTAAGATCAAGTCCAACTGTTACCTAACTCTACCAGGCCCACTACC
The DNA here is from genome assembly GCF_000703405.1 of Apaloderma vittatum. Taxonomy (NCBI): domain Eukaryota; kingdom Metazoa; phylum Chordata; class Aves; order Trogoniformes; family Trogonidae; genus Apaloderma; species Apaloderma vittatum. The sequence goes on from NW_009714409.1 coordinate 7,785, forward strand.
TAGGTCTAACAGGCTACCCATCCTGATATTCAGACGGATGCCTTTCTGCTTCACAAAAAAAACAAAAAAAAAAATCCCTAAACTTGTCTCACTTCATCCAACTGCGTCGTTCACACTGGTGATAATGATGGGCAGATGCATGCCTGGTGCGAGGCCAAATATCACATCTGCAGGAGAAGCTTAGATGAAAGAAGCCAATGTCTTTCTTCAGTTTAGCAAATTGGGTGTGTGTTTGATCTGGAAGCTACTGAGTGAGAACATCTCTAACAGTGTTCTCAACGTATTGTGGCACCTCTTCAGTGTCACTTACTGAGTTCATCTCTGCAAACCCATCTCTGGCAATACCTCTTTTCTCACATCTCCTTACAGATGACGGGAAGGTCACTGTCCCCCTGCAAGGAGACTTCAGGTATTTGAGCCACCGTTTTCTGGGCTGAATATTCAGCCTTGCTCTTCCTTTCCCATGAGGCGAATTCTCCAAGGCATAAGGAGCAGGAGCTCTGAAGCACGATAGTCTCATCCAAGTTGCGAAGGATATGGAGGTCCACACCTCCACTGGCAATACCATATGGGCTATTCCCTGTGGTAACAATGCCCCACAGCCACAGAGAGACACCAGGAATGAAACTACAGAGGCCTCATGACTTACCCTCAGAACCCTCTCATGTATTTTTGGTTTGCTTTGACAGAGATTCTCACCTTGGATTTTGTCCATAAGACCCAGACCAGCTGTTTCCCTTCAGTATCAGATCCCCTTTTTTACTTCTTCTCTCTTCTCTTCTCTTCTCTTCTCTTCCCTTCCCTTCCCTTCCCTTCCCTTCCCTTCCCTTCCCTTCCCTTCCCTTCCCTTCCCTTCCCTTCCCTTCCCTTCCCTTCCCTTCCCTTCC
>NW_009714409.1:8794-12759 GCF_000703405.1 Apaloderma vittatum
CTCCTCTCCTCTCCTCTCTTTCTCTTTCTCTTTCTCTTTCTCTTTCTCTTTCTCTTTCTCTTTCTCTTTCTCTTTCTCTTTCTCTTTCTCTTTCTCTTTCTCTTTCTCTTTCTCTTTCTCTTTCTCTTTCTCTTTCTCTTTCTCTTTCTCTTTCTCTTTCTCTTTCTCTTTCTCTTTCTCTTTCTCTTTCTCTTTCTCTTTCTCTTTCTCTTTCTCTTTCTCTTTCTCTTTCTCTTTCTCTTTCTCTTTCTCTTTCTCTTTCTCTTTCTCTTCTCAAGTCAAAGCAAAGCAGTGACATCAAAATTCTTTTCTTTGCAACACATACAAAACATAGAGCAAACAGCCAGAAATCCACGATGGCCATTTGGCCTGGTGCACAAACTTAATTTAGCCAAAGTTTCTTCTTGTATATTTTGGGCTTGACTTTACCTACAAAGCAAGAGCAATAACCAAGCAAGAAAGGCCACTTCAGCCTCCACAACATTTGGTCGTTGGACCAGCTTCTTACACTGTGAAGGATTTCACTGAACCTGAGTGGCCCAGAAGAAAAAGGACAGGAGGAATTATTTTTCTTTTTTACTTTTTTTTATCCGGGATGAAATTTTAGCTTCTGCAGAAGGGAAGTGGTCACCCAGCTGGGAAGAAAGAAACCCAGGGAGAGGTTTATTATTTGGCTGTGTAAAAGGTAGTCACGATATAGAGACAATTCCCAATGACGATCATTTCTGGACAAAACATTAGCCAGTTTAAATTAATTATGATGGGTTTGGGGGGCTGGGGGTTTTTTTAGGCTGTTTTACATCAATAGAAGGATCTAAACATTTGGGAAGGTTTGTTATAAGATGTTGGAGAAACTCCTTTCAACCCATACCATCCCCAAGGGTCTCCTTAAAATAACAACATTACAAAGGCTTCTTTTAGCACTACATTCCTTCTTGGTTCATTATATACACGTTCATGGACACAATCTGAAAGAAAAACAAAATAGATGTCCAAATTACCTTTGCCTTGATAGGAATGTAAGCCTAGGACAGATCTGCTAAGGAGAATGGAGTCCTCCAGTGGGAAGATTTCCAAGCAGGGACCTCACACACTTGCATGCATCATCCCAAACAAAAGTAGGTATCTGGACAAGCAGAATAATTTACTTTGTTCTCAAAAGTCTGTAGAGAGAGAAAGGATCTTCTTTTAAGCAGAGCAGAGAGAATACACAGCTTTTGGGGGTGATAGGAGGTGGTAAATACATTTTCCTGAAACAGCTGCTCAAAAATAAACCACAGCAGTTTGACCTTGCATAAATCACAGTTTCCAAGGATAAGAAGGCCTAAACCTGCAGACTGAGTCGAACAGGGACTCTTTTTTATGTGGGGAAAGAACCAGATAGGTTGCTTTGGGGTCATGTGAATGGTGAAGATGCTCACAAGTCCACCTCTAGTACTGGAAGTCCCTGGACATGATTGACCTGTGACTTTAGAGGATATCGGTGTCATCACCCATAGAGTCATGCTCTTCAACTCCCTCCTGCATTCTTGCTTTGCCCGCAGAGTAGTGAAGGTGATGAGCTGATCAGGGTGGCATCCAAGGAGACCTCTGCTGTGGATCTGAGCTCATTCACGGCAGTGGCAAAAATCTACACGACTTGAACAGGCTGGAGAGTTGAACAGGGAGAAACTTAATGAAGTTCAATAAGGGCAAGTGTAAAGTGCTGCATGTGGGGAAGAGCAACCTCATGGATCAGGACAAGTTAGGGGTTGACTTATTGGAGAGCTGGTCTGAGGAAAAAGATCTGGGAGTCCTGGTGGACAACAGGCGGACCATAAGCCAGAAGTGTGCCCTCATGGCCAAGAAGGCCAATGTCATCCAGGGGGGCATCAAGAAAAGTGTGGAAGAAGTTATTTTCCCCTTCTACTTTGTGCTGGTGAGGCCTCAGCTGGAGTGTTGTGTCCAGTTCTAGGCTTCTCAGTTCAAGACGGACAAGATACTAGAGAGCGTCCACGGGGCCACTGAGATGCTGAGGGAACTGGAGCATCTCCCACACGAGAAAAGGCTGAGAGAGCTGGGGCTGTTCAGCCTGGAGAAGAGGAGGCTGATAGGAGATTTCGTCAATGCTTAGAAGTATCTAAAGGCGGGTGTCAGGAGGATGGGGCCGGACTCTTCTCAGTGGTGTCCAGTGACACGACAAGGGATGATCGTCACAAACTAGAAGACAGGAGGTTCAACCCAACCATAAGGAAATACTTTTTCCCTGTGCGGGTGCCGGAGCCCTGGCCCAGGCTGCCCAGAGAGGGGGTGGAGTCTCCTGCTCTGGAGACTTTCAAACCCACCTGGCCGCATTCCTGTGGGGCTGCCCTGGGTGACCCTGCTCTGGCAGGGGTTGGACTAGATGATCTCTAGAAGTCCCTTCCAACCCCAAACATTCTATAATTCTATGACACATAACTGTGAACAGAACTTTAATTCTTATGGCGGCATCTGAGAGAGGGACAGGGGCTATGGGGCAGTACCTTGTCCATCCCAACGTGCACCTTGCATTGAGTAGCTGGGAGGAGGGTTACAGCTACCACTTGAAAAAAAACACTCTTAGAGTTGGCATCCGATGCCCACCCCTCCAAAGAATAGCCCTAGCCCCTGCACTTACCATCCTCCTAGAAAGGAGTATTTCCATAGTTCAGTAGTATCTGCTTTTAATCATTAAATGATTAGGGAGGAGAAATACCAGCCCTGAGGCATTCCAAGTCCAATCCCATACCCCACACATGTGGGACTGGATACAGAGGGGTGCCAAAACCTGGCCATGGCCATCTCCTGAATTGTACCAGTTCCTGGTTTGTTTACACCAACTCCTCCTCCTAGTAGCAATAGAAAGGGGAATAGGGGGGCATTTTAATATATGAGAACACTCACTCCAAGGAAAAAAAAAAATAAAAAAAACCAACAGGGGAGCTTACACTTGACCTCTGAAACTTTGCAGTGATCTTTTCTTTTTTCCTCCATCCTTCTCAAAATGGCTATAGAGCCCGGAATACATATTTGCTCAGGCTGCCCCATACTTAAGCACACACAGATGCTGGGGATAGGGGCTCCCCCACTCCCCTATTCAGTTGAGCACAGCCAGACAAACCCCAGCAGAGATGCAAATACCTGCCCAGGGATTCCCCAAGGAACCCCTGTCCAATCACACCCACCCCCTCCCACGATTCTTGAGCCCCTCTCCCCCATAAATATCGTTTTAATCCTCCTTGCAAGATCTTAAAGAGATTTGGGATTAGCCTGTGGATGGAGGGAATGGGGTGTGTATGGCGTCACTGCCTTTAACCCCCCCAGCACCCCCATTTCTCCCCCCTCCCATGCCCTGTCTAACTGGAGACATGTGTCCCTTCGAGAGGGAGGGCAGTGGGGTGGGACAGGGGTGGAACAAGGTGGGAAGGATGTAGACTGACCCCGTGTTTCCCAACCCTTCCGATGCGACAAACCATTGGGGTCCAGCTGGGGGTGGTGGTTTTATACCTCCTTCATCCCCCCCCAACAACCCCCTAAGCCAGGGAGATGCGTGAAAGCTTGAAGGGACAGGGTTTGTGAGAAGAGGGAGGAGGAGGAGGAGAAGGAGGAGGAGGAGAAGGAGGAGGAGGAGGAGAAAAAGATTGCATCAAGAGCAGAACTTACTTCCCCCTCCCTTACAGGAAGCCCTACTCTACCTTAGCCTTGGAAAGAGCCCCTTTTCATAAAATTAGCTGAAGGCACCTATTCACAGCCATGGGGCTGTGAAAAAAAAAAAAAAAGCAAGCAACAAACCGACTGTAGAGTTTTGAGTGGGTTTTTTTTTCTCTCTTCTCTTTTTTTTTTTCCTTCGCTCCAAAAAAATAAAACAGAAATGCACACAGCTCCACTCTGCGAAAACTTGATGTTTTTACCGTCTGCTCTCTGACAGATCTAGAGAAGAGGTTGGCTCTTTTTTTTTTTTTTTT